>NW_027003907.1:0-5162 GCF_036934945.1 Oncorhynchus masou masou
TGTTATGAACTTGAGTGAAGACCCAAAAGCGGTTTTAACAGAAAACAGAGTTCTTTAATGAAAAAACAGGAATGGCATAAATCCTCTTCCAACGTTGTCAGCGGAACAAAAAGAACGTTAGTATAGTGCAGGATGGCACCTGCCAGGCAGACTCCGACAGGACAGGACAAGGTGGAAGCAAACGAGACGACAGCTTGCTTCTGGCATCAAAAAACACAAACAAGAATCAGACACTGAAAGTAGCAGGAACAGAGAAAGAAATAGAGACCTAATCAGAGGGGGAAGAGAGAACAGGTGTGAAAGAGTGAATGAGCTAGTTAGAGGAGATGTAGAACAGCTGAAGAATGAGAGACAGAGAAGGTAACCTAAAAAGACCAGCAGAGAGAGAGAGAGTGAAGAGAAAGGACAGGAACAGACATAACAAGACATGACAGTACCCCCACTCACCGAGCGCTCCTGGCGCACTCGAGGAGGAAACCTGGCGGCAACGGAGGAAATCATCGATCAGCGAACGGTCCAGCACGTCCCGAGAGGGAACCCAACTCCTCTCCTCAGGACCGTACCCTCCCAATCCACTAGGTACTGATGACCACGGCCCCGAGGGCGCATGTCCAAAATCTTACGAACCCTGTAGATGGGTGCGCCCTCGACAAGGATGGGGGGGAGGGACGAGCGGGGGCGCGAAGAACGGGCTTAACACAGGAGACATGGAAGACCGGGTGAACGCGACGAAGATAGCGCGGGAGAAGAAAGTCGCACTGCGACAGGATTAATGACCTGGGAAATACGGAACGGACCAATGAACCAGCGGGGCCAACTTGCGAGAAGCTGTCTTAAGGGGAAGGTTCTGAGTGGAGAGCCATACTCTCTGACCGCAACAATATCTAGGACTCTTGGTCCTACGCTATTAGCGGCCCTCACAGTCTGCGCCCTATTACGGCAAAGTGCCGACCTGACCCCCTTCCAGGTGCGCTCGCAACGCTGGACAAAAGCCTGAGCGGAGGGGACGCAGGACTCGGCGAGCTGAGATGAGAACAGCGGAGGCTGGTACCCGAGGCTACACTGAAAAGGGGATAGACCGGTAGCAGACGAGGGAAGCGAGTTGTGGGCGTACTCTGCCCAGGGGAGCTGTTCTGACCAAGACGCAGGGTTACGAAAAGAAAGACTGCGTAAAATGCGACCAACAGTCTGATTGGCCCGTTCGGCTTGACCGTTAGACTGGGGATGAAAGCCGGACGAGAGACTGACGGAAGCCCCAATCAAACGGCAAAACTCCCTCCAAAATTGAGACGTGAACTGCGGGCCTCTGTCGGAAACGACGTCAGACGGAAGGCCATGAATTCGGAAAACATTCTCGATAATGATCTGAGCCGTCTCCTTAGCAGAAGGGAGCTTATCGAGAGGAATGAAATGAGCCGCCTTAGAGAATCTATCGACAACCGTAAGAATAACTGTCTTCCCCGCTGATGAAGGCAGTCCGGTGATAAAATCTAAAGCGATGTGAGACCACGGTCGAGAGGGAATGGGAGCGGTCTGAGACGGCCGGCAGATAGGGAGAGTTCCCAGATTTAGTCTGCGCGCAGACCGAACAAGCTGCGACACCGACGCGCGTCACGTTTCCCGAGTGGGCCACCAGAAACGCTGGGCGTAATGGAAGCGAGCGTACTCGAACGCCGGGGTGGCCGGCTAACTTAAGAGTGCCCACTGAAGAACGCCGGACGAGTAGGGAACGGGAACGAACAGAAGGTTCTTAGGACAAGCTCGCGGCGACGGAGTGTGCCGAGTGCTTGCTTTACCTGCCTCTCAATTTCAGACAGTCAACTGACAACACGCCCGTCAGGAGAATCCCCTCGGGTCGGTGGAGACCTCAGAAGAACTGAAAGACGAGATAAAGCATCAGGCTTGGTGTTTTTGGAGCCCGGACGATAAGGAAATAACAAACTCGAAACGAGCGAAAACAGAGCCCAACGAGCCTGACGCGCATTAAGTCAGTTTTGGCTGAACGGATGTACTCAAGGTTCCTATGGTCAGTCCAAACGACAAAAGGAACGGTCGCTCTCCAACCACTGTCGCCATTCGCCTAGGGCTAAGCGGATGGCGCAGCAGTTCGCGATTACCAACATCATAGTTACGTTCTGACGGCGATAAGCGATGAGAGAAAAACGCGCAAGGATGGACCTGTCAGCCAGAGAGCGCTGAGAAAGAATGGCTCCCACGCCCACCTCTGACGCCCAACCTCAACAACAAACTGGCTAGAGATGTCAGGTGTAACAAGAATAGGAGCGGATGTAAAACGATTCTTAAGAAGATCAAAAAGCTCCCCTGGGCGGAAACGGACCACTTAAAGCACGTCTTAACAGAAGTAAGGGCTGTGAGGGGAGCTGCCACCTGACCGAAATTACGGATGAAACGACGATAGAAATTAGCGAAGCCCAGAAAGCGCTGCAGCTCGACGCGTGACTTAGGAACGGGCCAATCAATGACAGCCTGGACCTTAGCGGGATCCATCTTAATGCCCTCAGCGGAAATAACGGAACCGAGAAAAGGGACAGAGGCGGCATGAAAAATGCACTTCTCAGCCTTCACATAAAGACAGTTCTCCAAAAGGCGCTGGAGGACGCGTCGCACGTGCTGAACATGAATCGAGAGAGACGGAGAAAAATCAGGATATCATCCATGTAAACGAAAAACAAAAATGTTCAGCATGTCTCTCAGGACGCCGTTAACTAGTGCCTGAAAGACAGCTGGAGCGTTAACGAGGCCGAAAGGAAGAACCCGGTATTCAAAGTGCCCTAACGGAGTGTTAAACGCCGTCTTCCACTCGTCCCCCCTCCCTGATGCGCACGAGATGGTAGGCGTTACGAAGGTCCAATTTGGTGAAAAACCTGGCTCCCTGCAGGATCTCGAAGGCTGAAGACATAAGAGGAAGCGGATAACGATTCTTAACTGTTATGTCATTCAGCCTCGATAATCCACGCATGGGCGCAGGGACCCGTCCTTCTTCTGAACAAAAAAACCCGCTCCGGCGGGAGAGGAGGAGGAGACAATGGTACCGGCGTTGAGCGAAACCGACAAATAATCCTCGAGAGCCTTACGTTCGGGAGCCGACAGAGAGTATAATCTACCCCCGGGGGAGTAGTTCCCGGAAGGAGATCAATACTACAGTCATACGACCGGTGTGGAGGGAGAGAAGTGGCCTTGGAACGACTGAACACCGTGCGCAGATCGTGATACTCCTCCGGCACCCCTGTCAAATCGCCAGGCTCCTCCTGTGAAGTAGAGACAGAGGAAACAGGAGGGATAGCAGACATTAAACAGGTTACATGACAAGAAACATTCCAGGATAGGATAGTATTACTAGACCAATTAATAGAAGGGTTATGGCGCACTAGCCAGGGATGACCCAAAACAACAGGTGTAAAAGGTGAACGAAAAATTAAAAAGAAATGGTTTCGCTATGATTACCAGAGACAGTGAGGGTTAAAGGCAGCGTCTCACGCTGAATCTTGGGGAGAGAACTACCATCTAAAGCGAACAAGGCCGTGGGCTCCCTAACTGTCTGAGAGGAATGTCATGTTCCCGAGCCCAGGTCTCGTCCATAAAACAGCCTCCGCCCCAGAGTCTATCAAGGCACTGCAGGAAGCAGATGAACCGGGCCAGCGGAGATGGACCGGAAAAGTAGTGCGTGATCCAGAAGGAGAGGCCTGAGTAGTTGCGCTCACCAGTAGCCCTCCTCTTACTGATGAGCTCTGGCTTTTACTGGACATGAGGTGACAAAATGACCAGCGGAGCCGCAGTAGAGACAGAGGCGATTGGTGATTCTCCGTTCCTTCTCCTTGGCCGAGATGCGGATACCCCCCAGCTGCATAGGCTCAGCATCCGAGCCGGCGGAGGAGGGTGGCAGTGATGCGGCAGGTGGCAGTGATGTGGAGAGGGAGCAGCGGAGAACGCGAGCTCCTTTCCACGAGCTCGGCGACGAAGATCAAACCGTCGCTTCTATGCGAATAGCGAGAGCTATTAAGGAGTCCAGACTGGAAGGAACCTCCCGGGAGAGGATCTCATCCTTAACCTCGACGAGGAGACCCTCCAGAAAACGAGCGAGCAAAGCCGGCTCGTTCCAGTCACTTGAGGCAGCGAGAGTGCGAAACTCAATAGAATAATCCGTTATGGATCGATTCCCTGACATAGGGAAGACAGGGCCCTGGAAGCCTCCTCCCCAAAAACAGAACGGTCAAAAACCCGTATCATCTCCTCCTTAAAGTCTTGATACTGGTTAATACACTCAGCCCTCGCCTCCCAGACTGCCGTGCCCCACTCACGCGCCCCGTCCGGTAAGGAGAGAAATGACGTAGGCGATGCGGGCTGCGCTCCTGGAGTAAGTGTTGGGCTGGAGAGAGAACACCACATCACACTGAGTGAGGAATGAGCGGCACTCAGTGGGCTCCCAGAGTAACACGGCGGGTTGTTGATCCTGGGCTCCGGAGACCAGGAAACCCTGGAAGTGGGCGTGGATCGAGGTGGAGTTGGTGAACCTGTCTTGTGAGGTCGGAGACTTGGACGGCCAGGTCTCAACGGCATGTCGAGCAGCAGACAATTCCTCCACGTGTCTGCCTAGCATCGGGCTCCCTGGATCTCGACGGCGGAGTGAAAAGGGTCCGGAGCCGCTGGGTCCATTCTTGGTCTGATTCTTCTGTTATGAACTTGAGTGAAGACCCAAAAGCGGTTTTAACAGAAAACAGAGTTCTTTAATGAAAACAGAATGGCATAAATCCCTTCCAACGTAGTCAGGGAACAAAAAGAACGTTAGTATAGTGCAGGATGCACCTGCCAGGCAGACTCCGACAGACAGGACAAGGTGGAAGCTAAACGAGACGACAGCTTGCTTCTGGCATCAAAAAACACAAACAAGAATCAGACACTGAAAGTAGCAGGAACAGAGAAAGAAATAGAGACCTAATCAGAGGGGGAAGAGAGAACAGGTGTGAAAGAGTGAATGAGCTAGTTAGAGGAGATGTAGAACAGCTGAAGAATGAGAGACAGAGAAGGTAACCTAAAAAGACCAGCAGAGAGAGAGAGTGAAGAGAAAGGACAGGAACAGACATAACAAGACATGACAAGAGATGCAGCCAAGAGGCCCATGATCACTCTGGATGAACTGCAGA
>NW_027003908.1:0-158545 GCF_036934945.1 Oncorhynchus masou masou
GTCTCTGTGTATAGTTTCACCAGACAGGCTGTATAGTTTTTCACGTTTCCGTCTGTTGTTTTTGTACCTTTCAGTATTTTCATGTCAAGTCATTTTTCATCAATAAACATGAGTAACCACCACGCTGCATTTTGGTCCGCTCCTCCTTCAACAGAAGAACGTCGTTACAAATGCGGCTCGGAGAAACTGAAACATTTAGTACCAACAAGACAACTCTGATAATATTCACATTGCAACATAGTAGTCAACACGGGCCAGCTGGTCTGTCTGATATTATTGTGTTGAATAAGCAGCATCTGGGTGCTCATTGTATAATAAAAACAGCCCTACATCCACACTATAGATAAATATTTTAGCAATATTTAATGATGTTATGCCAGCAATATTGATCTGTTCATCTTTTAATTCAGGAAGATGGACAAGCAACACTGATGGAGTGTGAGGTGGAAATGCATTAAACCAGAGGTAGGTAGACTACAGTTAGGGATGAGGATGCAGACAGAGGTAGGTAGACTACAGGTAGGGATGAGGATGCAGACAGAGGTAGGTAGACTACAGGTAGGGATGAGGATGCAGACAGAGGTAGGTAGACTACAGGTAGGGATGAGGATGCAGACAGAGGTAGGTAGACTACAGGTAGGGATTAGGATGCAGACAGAGGTAGGTAGACTACAGGTAGGGATGAGGATGCAGACAGAGGTAGGTAGACTACAGGTAGGGATTAGGATGCAGACAGAGGTAGGTAGACTACAGGTAGGGATGAGGATGCAGACAGAGAGACACTGATGGAGTGAGAGGTGGAAATGCATTATACCAGAGGTAGGTAGACTACAGGTAGGGATTAGGATGCAGGCCCATAGAAATAAGTTTATTTTGGGCTCCCTACAGAAGGGTTTATCAAACCGCTGAAACAGCACTGGACTGCTAGGGGGGAAATGGTTTTCCAGAAAGTAAAATATTCAATTTAAATGTTTGTATTTTTGTATTTTTGGGGGTCACTGCAGCACCCTCATCACGCCTACTCTTGGCCTGTCCCCCCCCCCACTTCTCTCTCCCCACTACTCTCTCCTCTGTCCCCCCCGCCCCTCCTCTCTCTCTCCACCACTCTCTCCTCTGTCCCCTCCCCTCCTCTCTCTCTCCACTCACTCTCTCCCCCCTCCCTCCTCTCTCTCTCCACTCTCTCTCCTCTGTCCCCTCCCCCTCCTCTCTCTCTCCACTCTCTCCTCCCTCTGCCCTCCCCCCTCTCTCACTACTCTCTCCTCTGTCCCCTCCCCTACTCTCTCTCTCCCACTACTCTCTCCTCTGCCCTCCCCTCCTCTCTCTCTACACTACTCTTCCTCTGTCCCCTCCCCTCTTCCTCTCTCCACTACTCTCTCCTCTGTCTCCTCCCCTCCCTCTCTCTCCCACTACTCTCTCCTCTGCCCTCCCCTCCTCTCTCTCTACACTACTCTCTCCTCCCCTCCCCTCCTCTCTCTCCACTACTCTCTCTCCTCTGCCCTCCCTGCTCTCTCCTCTACTCTCTCCCTCTGTCCCAACCCCTCCCTCTCCTCTTCACTACTCTCTCTCTGTCCCCTCCCTCTCCCTCTCTCTCCACTACTCTCTCTCTCATCCTTCCCACCCCCTCCTTTCTCTCTCTCATTCTCTCTCTCTTCCTGACATATATCATCAGGCCTGTTGAGTTTGACTCAGGTCACATCTATGACATGTGGACAAACTTTTAAGCAGATAAGATCAGTTAAATCCACATAACAACAGGAAACACTGACATTAAGAAAAACTCCAGGAAACTGCTGGCAGAGCAGCAAAGTTACACATATAGTGTGTCCTATAATATCACCTCTAACTTTCTACTGCTTGAGTTCACCTCTTATAGGGGTAAGCTGGACAACTTGAATAAAGTCTGGATGTCGTATATTGAAAACAGTACAACAATAGAGTCTGTATTCCAAAAGATGCCCACTTTATGTTTTCAAAAGCTGCTGGGTTTGTTCAGTCCTGCCCTGGGGGTCTGCTGTCCTGTGTGTTGTCACTCTGGCCTTGACCTAACACACCTGAAACCAATAATGACTGTTTCACTAAGACCTAAAGCTGAGTAGGGATGTGTTGGGTTGAAGCTCTGCAGGGCAGTGGACACATAGGTACAGAACAGGGAGACCCAGCTATACTGTGTGGATGTTAAACAGCTCTACAGGGCTACTAGGTCATATGAGATGAATTATATGGAGGATGTAATGTAGTGTATATTGTATAGATGTTAAACAGCTCTACAGGGCTACTAGGTCATATGAGATGAATTATATGGAGGATGTAATGTAGGTGTATATTGTATAGATGTTAAACAGCTCTACAGGGCTACTAGGTCATATGAGATGAATTATATGGAGGATGTAATGTGGTGTATATTGTATAGATGTTAAACAGCTCTACAGGGCTACTAGGTCATATGAGATGAATTATATGGAGGATGTAATGTAAAATGTATATTGTATAGATGTTAAACAGCTCTACAAGGCTACTAGGTCATATGAGATGAATTGTGCTGTTTCTGTGTTAATGTATGTGCAGGTGTTTCCAAACCTTTCCCTTGGGATGAAAACAAACAAAAGGTAGGAATGAAATTGTGTTGGAGAGAGTTGAGTTATGTACTAGACTGGTGGGGGTCAGGGAGAGAGTTGAGTTATGTACTAGACTGGTGGGGGTCAGGGAGAGAGTTGAGTTATGTACTAGACTGGTGGGGTCAGGGAGAGTTGAGTTGTGTACTAGACTAGTGGGGGTCAGGGAGAGAGTTGAGTTATGTACTAGACTGGTGGGGTCAGGAGAGAGTTGAGTTGTGTACTAGACTAGTGGGGGTCGGGAGAGAGTTGAGTTATGTACTAGACTGGTGGGGGTCAGGGAGAGAGTTGAGTTATGTACTAGACTGGTGGGGGTCAGGGAGAGAGTTGAGTTATGTACTAGACTGGTAGGGGTCAGGGAGAGAGTTGAGTTATGTACTAGACTGGTGGGGGTCAGGGAGAGAGTTGAGTTATGTACTAGACTGGTGGGGGTCAGGGAGAGAGTTGAGTTATGTACTAGACTGGTGGGGGTCAGGGAGAGAGTTGAGTTATGTACTAGACTGGTGGGGGTCAGGGAGAGAGTTGAGTTATGTACTAGACTGGTAGGGGTCAGGAGAGAGTTGAGTTATGTACTAGACTGGTGGGGGTCAGGGAGAGAGTTGAGTTATGTACTAGACTGGTGGGGGTCAGGAGAGAGTTGAGTTGTGTACTAGACTAGTGGGGGTCGGGAGAGAGTTGAGTTATGTGTACTAGACTGGTGGGGGTCAGGGAGAGAGTTGAGTTATGTACTAGACTGGTGAGTCAGGAGAGTGTTGAGTTATGTACTAGACTGGTGGGAGTCAGGGAGAGGTTGAGTTATGAACTTAAGGACATTTCCCTTGACATTTGTAATTCTACTTTTTGTTCACACATCTCCACGTTCTCCTACACACCAGCTGACTGAGAGGGCCCTAGTGGAGCCAGATGGTTGAGAGGGCTCTAGTGGAGCCAGCTGGCTAGAGGGCCCTAGTGGAGCCGGCTGGTTGAGGGGCCCTAGTGGGCCAGCTGGTTGGGGGGCCCTGAGTAGACCCAGATGATTGAGAGGGCTCTAGTGGAGCCAGCTGGCTGAAGGGCCCTAGTGGAGCCGGCTGGTTCAGAGGCCCAAGTGGAGCCAGATGACTGAGAGGGCCTTAGTAGAGCCGGCTGACTGAGAGTGGAGCCAGCTGGCTGAGAGGGCCATAGTGGGTGCCAGATGGTTGAGAGGGCACTAGTGGAGCCACCTGGCTGAGAGAAGGCCATAGTGGAGCCAGATGGTTGAGAGGGCCCTAGTGGAGCCAGATGGTTGAGAGGCCCTAGTGGAGCTGGTTGGTTGAGAGGGCCCTAGTGGAGCCGGCTGGTTGAGAGGGCCCTAGTGGAGCCAGCTGTTTGAGAGGCCTAGTGGAGATGACTGAGAGGGCCTTTGGAGCCGGCTGACTGAGAGGGCCTAGTGGAGCCAGCTGGCTGAGAGGGCCATGAGTGGCAGATGGTTGAGAGGAGGCACTAGTGGATGCCAGCTGGTTTGTGAGCCAGATGGTTGGAGGGCCCTAGTGGAGCCAGATGGTTGAGAGGGCCCTAGTGGAGCTGGTTGGTTGAGAGGACCCAAGTGGAGCAGGCAGCTGGATGGCTGAGAGGGCCTAGCTAGTGGAGCTGGCAGAGGGCCCAAGTTGATTGAGAGGCCCTTAGTGGAGCCCGGCTGAGTTAGTGGAGCCAGCTGGCTGAGAGGGCCATGTGGAGCCAGATGGTTGAGAGGCCTTAGTGGAGCCAGCTGGCTGAGAGGGCCCCTAGTGGATCCAGCTGTTTGAGAGGGCCCTAGTGGAGACAGTTGGTTGAGAGGGCCCTAATGGAGCCAACTGGCTGAGAGGGCCCTAGTGGATCCAGCTGTTTGAGAGGGGCCTAGTGGAGCCAGTTGGTTGAGAGGGCCCAAGTGGAGCCAGCTGGATGAGAGGCCCTATTGGAGCTGGCTTGTTGAGAGGCCCTTAGTGGAGCCGGCTGGTTGAAGGGCCCTATTGGAGCTGGCTTGTTGAGAGGGCCTAGTGGATCCCTGTTTGAGAGGGCCCTAGTGGAGCCAGTTGGTTGAGAGGGCCCTATTGGAGCCAGCTGGCTGAGAGGGCCCTAGTGGATCCAGCTGTTTGAGAGGGCCCTAGTGGAGCCGGTTGGTTGAGAGGGCCCAAGTGGAGCCAGCTGGATGAGAGGGCCCTATTGGAGCTGGCTTGTTGAGAGGCCTTAGTGGAGCCAGCTGACTGACAGGGCCCTAGTGGGAGCTGCCAGAGGGCTGGGAACTGAGAGGGCCTTAGTGGAGCCAGCTGACTGAGAGGGCCTTAGTGGAGCCGGGTGGCTGAAGGGCCCTTGTGAAGCCAGCTGGTTGAGAGGGCACCAGTGGAGCCAGCTTGTTGAGAGGGCCCTAGTGGAGCCGGCTGAGTGTGAGGGCCTTAGTGGAGCCGGCTGACTGTGAGGGCCTTAGTGAAGCCAGCTGGTTGAGAGGGCCTTAATGGATACAGCTGGTTGAGAGGGCTAATGGAGAGCTGGTTGAGAGGGCCCTAGTGGAGCAGGCTGGTTGAGAGGGCCCTAGTGGAGCCAGCTGGTTGAGAGGGCCGATAGGAGCCAGCTGACTGAGAGGGCCCTAGTGGAGCCGGCTGGCTGAGAGGGCCCCTAGTGGAGCCAGCTGGTTGAGAGGGCCCTAGTGGAGCCAGCTGGTTGAGGGAGGGGGCCCTAGTGGAGCCAGCTGGTTGAGAGGGTCCTAGTGGATACGACTGACCATGTAGGCCCTAGTGGAGCCAGCTGGTTGATAAGGCCCTACTGGAGCCAGCTGGCTGAGAGGGCCCTAGTGGATCCAGCTGTTTGAGAGGGCCCTAGTGGAGCCAGCTGGTTGAGAGGGCCCTATTGGAGCTGGCTTGTTGAGAGGCCCTTAGTAGAGCCAGCTTGTTGAGAGGAGCCCTATTTGAGCTGGCTTGTTGAGAGGGCCTTAGTGGAGCCGGCTGACTGAGAGGGCCTTAGTGGAGCCAGGTGACTGAGAGACCCCTTAGTGGAGCCACCTGGCTGAGAGGGCCTTAGTGGAGCCAGGTGACTGAGAGGGCCTTGAGTGGAGCCAGGTGACTGAGGGGCCTTAGTGGAGCCGGCTGACTGAGAGGGCCTTAGTGGAGCCACTGAGAGGGCCTTAGTGGAGCCGGCTGACTGAGGGGCTTAGTGGAGCCTGGTGACTGAGAGGGCCTTAGTGGAGCCGGCTGACTGAGAGGGCCTTAGTGGAGCCAGGTGACTGAGAGGGCCTTAGTGGAGCCTGGTGACTGAGAGGGCCTTAGTGG
Organism: Oncorhynchus masou masou; assembly: GCF_036934945.1. Lineage (NCBI taxonomy): Eukaryota > Metazoa > Chordata > Actinopteri > Salmoniformes > Salmonidae > Oncorhynchus > Oncorhynchus masou. The sequence goes on from NW_027003908.1 coordinate 5,870, forward strand.
AGCCGCCTGGCTGAGAGGGGCCTTAGTGGAGCCAGCTGGTTGAGAGGGCCTTAGTGGAGCCAGCCGGTTGAGAGGGCCCTAGTGGAGCCAGCTGTTTGAGAGGGCACCAGTGGAGCCAGCTGGTTGAGAGGGCCCTATTGGAGCTGGCTTGTTGAGAGGCCCTTAGTGGAGCCAGCTGGTTGAGAGGGCCCTGGCTGGAGCCGGCTTGTTGAGAGGGCCTTAGTGGAGCCGGCTGACTGAAAGGGCCCTTGAGTGGGAGCCAGCTGACTGAGAGGGCCTTAGTGGAGCCAGCTGACTGACAGGGCCTTAGTGATGCCAGCTAACTGAGAGGGCCTTAGTGGAGCCGGCTGACTGAGAGGGCCTTAGTGGAGCCGGGTGGCTGAGAGGGCCCTTGGGAAGCCAGCTGGTTGAGAGGGCACCAGTGGAGCCAGCTTGTTGAGAGGGCCCTAGTGGAGCCGGCTGACTGTGAGGGCCTTAGTGGAGCCGGCTGACTGTGAGGGCCTTAGTGAAGCCAGCTGGTTGAGAGGGCCTTAATGGATACAGCTGGTTGAGAGGGCCCTGGTGGAGCCAGCTGGTTGACAGGGCCCGATAGGAGCCAGCTGACTGAGAGGGGCCCTAGTGGAGCCGGCTGGCTGAGAGGGCCTAGTGGAGCCAGCTGGTTGAGAGGGCCTAGTGGAGCCAGCTGGTTGAGAGGGTCCTAGTGGATACGACTGACTATGAGGGCCCTAGTGGAGCCAGCTGGTTGATAGGGCCCTACTGTAGCCAGCTGGCTGAGAGGGCCCTAGTGGATCCAGCTGTTTGAGAGGGCCTAGTGGAGCCAGCTGGTTGAGAGGGCCCTATTGGAGCTGGCTTGTTGAGAGGCCCTTAGTAGAGCCAGGTGACTGAGAGGGCCCTGAGTGGAGCCTGGCTTGTTGAGAGGGCATTAGTGAAGCAGGCTGACTGAGAGGGCCTTCATGGAGCCACCTGGTTGAGAGGGCCTTAATGGATCCAGCTGGTTGAGAGGGCCTTTATGGATCCAGCTGGTTGAGAGGGCCTTAGTGGAGCCAAGCTTGTTGAGAGGGCTCTAGTGGAGCAGGCTGGTTGAGAGGCCCCCAAGTGGAGCCAGCTTGTTGAGAGGGCCCGATGTGGAGCCAGCTGGCTGAGAGAGGCCTAGTGGAGCCGGCTGGCTGAGAGGCCCTATAGGAGCCAGCTGGTTGAGAGGGCCCTAGTGGAGCCAGCTAGTTGAGAGGGCCCAATAGGAGCCAGCTGGTTGAGAGGGCCCTCGTGGATCCGGCTGGCAAGAGGGCCCTATAGAGCCAGCTGGTTGGAGAGGCCCTAGTGGAGCCAGCTGGCTGAGAGGGCACTAGTGGATCCAGCTTGCTGAGAAGGTCTTAGTGTTGCCCTTCTTTGATACTTTCTCTCCTCCACAAATATCCCCTCCTTCTCTCTCTCCCTCCCTTTCTCTCATTCTCTCTCCTCCACACCAGTCTCTCTCCCCTCCACCTTCCACCCTCCCCTTCTCTCTCCCCTACCCTCCTCTGTCCCCTCCTCCTCTGTCCCTCCACTTCTCTCTCCTCTGCTCACCCCATTCCTCCCCCTCTCCTCTCTCTCATGCTGCTCATCTCTTTTTCTCTCTCGCGCATGTTCTCTCTCTCTCATAGTGTTGGACCTGTTGATCTTGACTCAGCTCATAGACCTCTGGCATCTACACCCTCCCTTCTCCTACTCCAATATAATATATAATACATAATATATACTCTCATTCATTTACATAGAGACAGATACAATCAATCATTGACACACTGAAAATACAACGGTCAGATGCATGACACCACCACAACTGACATTAGTGCCTGTCCCCAGATGGACAGTTAGACTACAGTAAAAGTACATTTACAGGTGATCACATCATTGTCCTGCTTTGAGACACATTTTTACTGTCTGCTTCCAATTGTATGTTATTTTACTAACCCTGCAAATGGTAAGATATCTTACAATATTATATCACATCTCAGTAACTGTCACACTTGTATATCAGTATAACAGCATCCTACCTGTGAACCACAACAGGGTCATCAGTACCAGTGCAGGTATCATATCTGCCTCTAACTGGGGTTCCACTAGGCGAAACAAGTCTACTGTCATAAGGAGAGGACTGAAGAGTGAGAAATACTGCTAGACTATATGACTTCTATCTCATCTTTCCTTACTTCTATGACGTGACAAACCTTTAAGCAGATAAGATCAGTTAAACCCACCAACATACAGGAAACACTGACATTAGAAAAACTCCACAGGAAACTGCTGGCAGAGCAACAAAGTTACACATAGTGTGTCCTATAATATCACCTCTAACTTTCTACTGCTTGAGTTCACCTTTTATATAATATTGGCTTAATGTTCCAGCACCTAAATATAAACAGTACCAGCACCCAAAATGAGTACTGATGAGGTCTCATGTTAGAGCAGGAGAATGGGGGATGTGGTGTAGAAGCTTGAGGTCTGTTACCCAAGTCAACTCAACAGGCCTGATGCTATATGTCAGGGTCAGGCTGGGCTGGGCCAAGAGAGGAACAGGTTACTGTTATGATGACATCACTGGTGAGAAGTCAGTGATACAAATATATTCAGTTGGTTTATATGTCAGTCTCTCTCCCTCCTCCCTCGTCTCATTCTACCAACCCAGTCTGTCAATAAGTCCTATCTCTCTCTCATCTCTCTCTCCCCTCTCTCTCCCTCCTCCCTTGTCTCATTCTACCAACCCAGTCTGTCAGTGAGTGAGTGTCACGTTCGTTGTATACATAATGAGCGGACCAAGGCGCAGCGTCCACATATTTATTGAAGTGAACCTTCAAAAAACAACACAGAATAAACAAACGTGAAGTTCTTAGCACACAGAGACTAAACCAAAACGGAACAATATCCCACAAACACAGGTGGGAAAAGGACCCCACTAAGTATCATCCCCAATTAGAGGCAACGATCATCAGCTGCCTCCAATTGGGAACCATACTCACACCAACATAGAAATTCAAGACTAGAACACCCCCAAGTCAAGCTCTGACCTTTTGCACCATAGAGAACCCCGGGGCTCTCTATGGTCAGGGCGTGACATCCCCCCTCCGCCAAAGTTACGGACTCCGACAGCAAAACCTGAACCTGGGTGGGGAGTGTTTGGGTGGGCAACTAGCGTCGGTGGCGGCCCTGGTAAGGGAAGAAGCACCCGCTAAGACCGCAGATCTGGCCATGAAGCTGGGCTGAATGCTCGGGACTGGGCACCGGCACAGAGGAAGGCTCCAGCCGTGGCACCAACGCAGGAAGCTCCGGGCCGTGGACCATCGCTGGAGGCTCTGGACCGTTGAGCGTTGCTGGAGGCTCTGGACTGTTGACCATCGCTGGAGGCTCTGGACCGTTGACCATCGCTGGAGGCTCTGGACTGTTGACCGTTGCTGGAGGTTCCGGGCTGTAGACCGTCCCTGGAGGTTCCGGGCTGTAGACCATCGTTGGAGGTTCTGGGCTGTAGACCGTCCCTGGAGGTTCCGGGCTGTAGACTATCGCTGGAGGTTCCGGGCTGTAGACTGTCCCTGGAGGTTCCGGGCTGTAAACCGTCACTGGAGGCTCTGGACTGTACCCTCACTGGTGGACGAGTGCGTGGAGCCGGCACAGGTTTCACCGGACTGATGTCACGCTCTTCAGGGCGAGTGCGTGGAGCCGGCGGTCTCTGGCTTTCTCCTCGGCTCTACTGACAGCCCCTTGTGCCCCCCACCAAAAGTCCCTCCTCCCATCTCCTTCTACCATCCCAGTCTGTCAATAAGTCCTATCTCACTCCCTCCTCACCTGTCTCCTTCTACCAAGTCTGTCAGTAAGAACTAAACTCAACAAAAAAGAAACGTCCTCTCACTGTCAGCCACGTTCATTTTCAGCAAACTTAAAACATGCGTAAATATTTGTATGAACATAGCAAGATTCAACAACTGAGACATAAACTGAACAAGTTCCACAGACATGTGACTAACAGAAATTGAATAATGTGTCCCTGAACAAAGGGGGGAGGGGTCAAAATCAAAAGTAACAGTCAGTATCTGGTGTGGCCACCAGCTGCATTAAGTACTGCAGTGCATCTACTCCTCATGGACTGCACCAGATTTACCAGTTCTTGCTGTGAGATGTTACCCCACTCTTCCACCAAGACACCTGCAAGTTCCCAGACATTTCAGTACCCAGATATGACCTAGCCCTCACCCTCACCCTCCGATGACCTAGCCCAGACGTGCTCAATGGGACCCTGAGATCGGGTCCCAGACGTGCTCAATGGGACTGTTGCTGGCCATGGCAGAACACTGATATTCCTGACTTGCAGGAAATCACGCACAGAACGAGCAGTATGGCTGGTGGCACTGTCATGCTGGAGGGTCATGTCAGGACGAGCCTGCAGGAAGGGTACCACATGAGGGAGGAGGATGTCTTCCCTGTAACGCACAGCGTTGAGACAGTCTGCAATGACAACAAGCTCAGTCCGATGATGCTGTGACACACCACCAAAGAACATGTCGGACCCTACACCTGCAAATCGATCCCCCTCCAGAGTACAGGCCTCGGTGTAAACGCTCATTCCTTCCTCACCCCTGGTGAGACAAAACCGCGACTCATCAGTGTAGAGCACTTTTGCCAGTCCTGTCTGGTCCAGCGACGGTGGGTTTGTGCCCATAGGCGACGTTGTTGCCAGTGATGTCTGGTGAGGACCTGCGTTACAACAGGCCTACAAGCCCTCAGTCCAGCCTCTCTCAGCCTATTGCGGACAGTCTGAGGACTGATGGAGTGATTGTGCATTCCTGGTGTAACTCGGGCAGTTGTTGTTGCCATCCTGTACCTGTCCCGTAGGTATTATGTTTGGATGTACCAATCCTGTGCAGGTGTTGTTACACGTGGTCTGCCACTGCGAGGACGATCAGCAGTCCATCCTGTCTCCCTGTAGAGTCTTAGGCGTCTCACATTACTGACATTGCAATTTATTGCCCTGGCCACATCTGCAGTCCTCATGCCTCCTTGCAGTATGCCTACGGCATGTTCAGGAAGATGAGCAGGGACCCTGGGCATTTTTCTTTTGGTGTTTTTCAGTCAGTTGAAAGGCCTTTTTAGTGTCCTAAGTTTTCATAACTGTGACCTTAATTGCCTACAGTCTGTAAGCTGTTAGTATCTTAACGACCTTAACGACCGTTATACAGGTGCACTTTCATTAATTGTTTATGGGTCACTGAACAAGCATTTGAAACAGTGCTTAAACCCTTTACAATGAAGATCTGTGAAGTCATTTGGATTTTTATGAATTATCTTTGAAAGAAAAACTGACATTACTTTTTTTGGGTCCTGAAAAACTGACATTACTTTTTTTCCTCCTCCCTGCTGTCTGTCAGTTTCTCTCTCTCTCTTCCTCCTCCCTTGTCTCCTTCTCTCAACCCAGTCTGTCAGTATGTCCTCTCTCTCTCTCTCTCTCTCTCTCCTCCTCCCGTGTCTCCTTCTCCCAACCCAGTCTGTCAGTATGTCCTCTCTCTCTCTCTTCCTCCTCCCCAGTCTGTCAGTATGTCTCCTTCTCCCAACCCAGTCTGTCAGTATGTCCTCTCTCACTCTCTCTCTCTCTCTCTCCTCCTCTCTCTCTCTCTCTCTCTCTCTCTCCCTCCTCCTCTTGTCTCCTTCTCTCAATGTCCTCTCTCTCTCTCTCTCTCTCTCTCTCTCTCTCTCTCTCTCTCTCTGCCTCCTCCTCCTGTCTCCCTTCTCCCAGTCTGTCAGTATGTCCTCTCTATCACTCTCTCTCTCTCTCTCTCTCTCTCGCTCTCTCTCTCTCTCTCTATGTCTGCCTCCTCCCGTGTCTCCTTCTCTCAACCCAGTCTGTCAGTATGTCCTCTCTCTCTCTCTCTCTTTCTCTCTCTCCTCCTCCCTCCCCCTCCTCGCTCTCCGAACCCAGAAAAATACTGCTAGGCTATATGACTTCTAGCTCATTACTTCCTTACTTATATGTGACCCACTTTTAAGCAGACAAGATCAGTGGTTAAACCCACCTACTTACAGGAAACACTGACATTAGAAAAACTCCACAGGAAACTGCTGGCAGAGCAGCAAAGTTACACATAGTGTGTCCTATAATATCACCTCTAACTTTCTACTGCTTGAGTTCACTTCTTATAGAATATTGGCTTAATGTTCCAGCACCAAAATATAAACAGTACCAGCACCCAAAATGAGTACTGATGAGGTCTCATGTTAGAGCAGGAGAAGGGGGGGGATGTGGTGTTGAAGCAAGAGGTCTGTTACCCAAGTAAACTCAACAGGCCTGATGCTGTATGTCAGGGTCAGGCTGGGCTGGGCCAAGAGAGGAACAGGTTACTGGTTATGATGACATCACTGGTGAGAAGACAGTGATAAACATATATTCTCTCTCTCCCCCTCCTCCCTCTCTACCCTACTTCCCTTCCCTCCCCCTCTGTCTCCCTCCCATCCTGTAATTTATATTAAATAAAATAAGGGGAGGTAGAAGAAGGAAAGGGGGAGAAGAGGAGAAGGAGAGGGGGAGAAGAGGAGGGAGGAGAAGAGAGGGGGGGGGAAAGGAAGGAGAGGGAGAGGGAGAGAGAGGAGAGGGGAGAAGAGGAGGGGGAGAAGAGGAGAGAGAGAGGGAGGGGGGGCAGAAGAGGAGAGGGGGCAGAAGAGGAGAGGGGGCAGAAGAGGAGAGGAGAGGAGAGGGGGAGAGGAGAGAAGAGGGGGGAGATGAGGAGAGGAGAGGGGGGGAGAGGAGGGAGAATAGAAGAAGGAGGGGAGGAGAAGAGGAGAGGGGCAGAAGAGGAGAGAGAGGAGGGAGAAGAGGAGAGGGGGCAGAAGAGGAGAGGAGGAGATGAGGAGAGAGGGGGAGATGAGGAGAGGGGGGGAGAAGAGGAGAGGAGAGGGGGGAGAAGAGGCGAGGAGGGGGGGGAGAGGAGAGGGGGGAGAAGAGGAGAGGAGGGCCTGCCTGCCTGCAGCATATACACGAAATCAACAAAAGTATGTGGACACCTGCTCGTCAAATTTCTCAATCCAAAATCATGGGATTTTGAGGAGAGGAGAGGAGGGGGAGCAGAAGAGGAGAGGGAGCGGGGGAGGAGAGGAGAGGGGGAGAAGGGAGAGGAGAGGAGGGAGAAGAGGAGAGGGAGGGGGAGAGGGAGAGGGAGCAGAAGAGGAGAGGGGGAGAAGAGGAGGGGGAGAAGAGGAGGGGGAGAAGGGGAGAGGGAGAGGAGGGAGAAGAGGAGCGGGGAGAAGAGGAGAGGGGGAGAAGAGGGAGAGGAGAGGAGGGAGAGAAGAGGAGAGGAGGGAGAAGATGAGAGGAGGGGGAGAAGAGGAGAGAAGAGGGGGGAGAAGAGGAGAGAAGGGAGAAGAGGAGAGGAGAGGGGAGAAGAGGAGAGGAGGTGGGGAGAAGAGGAGAGAGAGGAGAGAAGGAGAAGAGGAGAGGACAGGGGGAGAAGAGGAGAGGAGGGCCTGCCTGCCTGCCTGCAGTATATACAGAAATCAACAGAAAGTATGTGGACACCTGAGGTCAAACATCTCATTCCAAAATTATGGGCATTTGCATGGATTTAGTGCCCCCTAGATGTTGGAACATTGCTGCTATAACAGCCTCCACTCTTCTGGGAAGGCTTTCCACTAGATGTTGGAACATTGCTGCTATAACAGCCTCCACTCTTCTGGGAAGGCTTTCCACTAGATGTAGGAACATAGCTGCTATAACAGCCTCCACTCTTCTGGGAAGGCTTTCCACTAGATGTAGGAACATTGCTGCTATAACAACCTCCACTCTTCTGGGAAGGCTTTCCTCTAGATGTAGGAACATTGCTGCTATAACAGCCTCCACTCTTCTGGGAAGGCTTTCCACTAGATGTTGAAACATTGCTGCTATAACAACCTTCACTCTTCTGGGAAGGCTTTCCACTAGATGTAGGAACATTGCTGCTATAACAGCCTCCACTCTTCTGGGAAGGCTTTCCACTAGATGTTGGAACATTGCTGCTATTTTTACAGCCTCCACTCTTCTGGGAAGGCTTTCCACTAGATGTAGGAACATAGCTGCTGGCCCCACTCTTCTGGGAAGGCTTTCCACTAGATGTTGGAACATTGCTGCTATAACAGCACTCCACTCTTCTGGGCAGGCTTTCCACTAGATGTTTGAACATTGCTGCTATAAAAGGTCCACTCTTCTGGGAAGGCTTTCCACTAGATGTAGGAACATTGCTGCTATAACAGCCTCCACTCTTCTGGGAAGGCTTTCCACTAGATGTTGGAACATTGCTGCTATAACAGCCTCCACTCTTCTGGGAAGGCTTTCCACTAGATGATGGAACATTGCTGCTATAACAGCCTCCATCTACTAATTTGAAGGCTTTCCACTAGATGTAGGAGCATAGCCGCTATAACAGCCTCCACTCTTCTGGGAAGGCTTTCCACCTGTGATGTTGGAACATTGCTGCTATAACAGCCTCCATCTTCTGGGAAGGCTTTCCTCTCACAATGTAGGAACATTGCTGCTATAACAGCCTCCAGTCTTCTGGGAAGGCTTTCCACTAGATGTAGAACATAGCTGCTATAACAGCCTCCACTCTTCTGGGAAGGCTTTCCACTAGATGTTGGAACATTGCTGCTATAACAACCTTCACTCTTCTGGGAAGGCTTTCAGACTAGATGTTAGGAACATTGCTAGGCTATATTACAGTATCCACTCTTCTGGGGGCTTTCCGCTAGATGTTGGAACATTGCTGTTAATCAGCCTCCACTCTATATTAAGGCTTTCCACTGATGTAGGAGCATAGTGGCTATAACGGCCTCCACTCTTCTGGGAAGGTTTTCCACTAGATGTTGGAACATTGCTGCTATAACAGCCTCCAGTCTTCTGGGAAGGCTTTCCATCAGATGATGGAACATTGCTGTATAACAGCCTCCACTCTTCTGGGAAGGCTTTCCACTAGATGTTGGAACATTGCTGCTATAACAGCCTCCACTCTTCTGGAAGGCTTTTACATGATGTTTGAACATTGCTGCTATAACAGCCTCCAGTCTTCTGGGAAGAATGTTCCACTAGATGATGGAACATTGCTGCGAGGGACTTGTTTCCATTCCAAGAGCATTAGTGAGGTCGGGCTTCCAGGCCTGGCTCGCAGTCAGCGTTACAATTTGTCCCAAAGGTGTTTGAATTTTTAATGTTCTGGGCTTTGTGAAATAGTTCTTCCACACCAATTCCACTAACCATTCATGTAGTGAACTTGCTTTGTGTACAGGGGCATTGTCATGCTGAAACAGGAAGGGCCTTCCCCAAACTGTTGCCACAAAGTTGGAAGTACAGATTCCTCTAGAATGTCATTCTATGCATTTTTGTAGCGTTAAGATTTCCCTAACTGGAACTAAGGGCCCAAACCAAGAAAAACAACCTCAGACCATTATTCCTCCTCCACCAAACTTTACAGTTGTCACTATGCATTGGGGCAGGTAGTGTGGATCCTCCAAACCCAGATTAGTTGTATTGCTAGAAGGTGAAGATGATTCATTACTCCAAAATGTTTCCACTGCTCCAGAGTCCAGTGGCTGTGTTTTACTCCTCAAGCACACTAACATTGCCCTATTGATCTTAGGTTTGTATGCAGCTGCTCTGCCGTGGAAACCCATTTAAAAAAACTCATGGAAAACAGTTTCTTGTGCTGATGTTGCTTCCAGAGGCCAGTTTGGATCTTTTGGAGTGTTGCATTTAAAGTACAGAGGATTTTTACAAAGGAACGTTACACTCTTCAGCACTCGACGGTCCTGTTCTGTGAACTTGTGTGGCCCATCATTTGGCTGAGCCGTTGTTGGTCCCAGATGTTTCCACTTCACAATAACAGCACTTACAGTCGACCAGGCAGCTCAGCAGGGCAGGAATTTGACAAACTGACTTGTTGGAAAGGTGCCATCTGTAACGGTGCCACGTTGAATGTTACTGAGATCGTCAGTAAGGCCATTCTACTGTCAGTGTTTGTCTATGGAGATTGCATGGCTGTGTGCTTAATTTTAAACACCTGTCAGCAACTGGTGTGGCTGAGGCTAATGGCCAATCTACTAATTTGAAGGGGTGTCCACATACTATTGAATATATAGTGTATTCCCCCAGCTGTCTGGTCCAGGAGAATATCACCTGTGAAATGCTGTCTGGTCCAGGAGAATATCACCTGTGATGCTGTCTGGTCCAGGAGAATATCACCTGTGATGCTGTCTGGTAAGAATATCACCTGTGATGCTGTCTGGTCCAGGAGAATATCTACTACAATCACAACATTGGGGCAGCAGGGTAGTGGTTAGAATGTTATGTAAGGATCCGACTGTATAGGCTATATTACATGTATTTAGTGTATTATTGGGGCAGCAGGGTAGTGGTTAGAATGTTATATAAGGATCAGACTTTATAGGCTATATTACATGTAATTAGTGTATTATTGGGGCATCAGGGTAGTGGTTACAATGTTATGTTAGGATCAGACTGTATAGGCTATATTACATGTATATAGTGTATTATTGGGGCACAGGGTAGCCTAGTGGTTAGAATGTTATGTAAGGATCAGAATGTATAAAAGCCACATTGTACTAAGAATGGGTCACCAATGCTGTAAGTGTAACACAGCTCTTTTTGTGTTAGTCACTTTCTGTTATATCATATAAATAGCACTCTTTCAATTCAGAGCCTGGATTTTCCCCCTGAGGCTAATATCCATATCATGCAGAAATCAATTGAACAGGGGGCAAACGTTTAGTGTTCTACATTGTGACATCATTAAAATACTGCTACTACAATGTTAAAACATTCTACATTGTGACATCATTAAAATACTGCTACTACAATGTTAAAACATTCTACATTGTGACATCATTAAAATACTGCTACTACAATGTTAAAACATTCTACATTGTGACATTTCATTGATATCATGAAACAACTACTTCATGTATGTATTTTCTGATGTTTGATCAGAGATCTTTTATCAGAGTATCTCTTGTGACATTGATCACAGCTATAAGATTTCTCTCCTGTGTGTGTTCTCTGGTGTACAATCAGATGGCTGGATGTGGTAAAATTCTTCCCACATTGTTCACAACTATAAGGTTTCTCTCCTGTGTGTGTTCTCTGGTGAGATAACAGGCTGCTTGACTGAGTAAAACTCTTCCCACATTGATCACAGCTATAAGATTTCTCTCCTGTGTGTGTTCTCTGGTGTACAATCCGATGGCTCGATGTAGTAAAACTCTTCCCACATTGATCACAGCTATAAGGTTTCTCTCCGGTGTGAATTCTCATGTGTACTTTTAGTGAATTTGATCTTAAGTAACTCTTCCCACAGTCAGAGCAGCAGTGAGATTTCTTCCCTGTTGGTCTCCACTGGTGTTTCTTGAGGTGTTCTGATCGGGAGGGACTCTTCTCTGCCTCGTCAGCTTCATGATGTTGTTGAGGCTCCCCAGAGGATCCACGATAGTCACATCTCTCTCTGTGTGAACAACAAGTCAGACAGATGGTTAAAGGCCCACAACAGCAGAAATCCACTGTAAAAGGTGATGCCAACAGCGTAGCCATGATGTTGTACAACAATTGACGTCTGTAATGAATGTTAAAATTATTTGACAATTGTCTTGAGACAGTCAAGTGAGCAACAATAGTCATATTTTGTCTTGTTTTCACATTAGTAGTAACATCGATGATTGGAGGCTAGAAATAAGTTATTACAGTTGCTGAACCCCTAAGCAGTGTGCCAGACAACCTTTGGTCACCAATATAGGCCCCTTTCTGTGTTTGCTAAAATAGGCGCATGTAGGCAATTAATTGAATGTGAGAGTGGTGACATTTATCCAGCCCCCATCCCTCAGCTGTTTACCAAACCAAGTCTCAGGGCAGCCATTTTGTTGCTGTTTAAATCCTAGGTTGTCCCTTTAAAAAAGCCAAATCAATCGATCAACCAATCTGCAGTTCAAACAATAACAAAGATGCCATTCCACCACTGTTTTGGTGATAAGATGATGGATGGGTCTGGAGAAATGTAACTACTCTCAAATTCATAGACAGACCTAAGGATGCAGGGACTGACCATCCATGAAATCAACATGATAGTTTTAACCATGTTGAGGCTAAACAGTGTTGATTTACATTGAATCTAAACATTGGCGTAAAAAAATCTTATTTGGGGTTCTGATGGGGTACAACAGTTGAACTAAGCTCATGAGGTACGTGTTATATTCTTCAAGAATCAATGGCTATAAATAATATAAATGTAGCAATTACATATTTCCCCTTTAACACCACACATCAGTTCAACAACTGCAGAGTTTGTGCCTCTGTTTTTAAGACAGTACTTACTAGTGTTAATCACGGCCCGGTTTCTCAAAACCATCTTACGGCTGAGTTCAACGTTAGAACCACAGGATGCCTTAAGATGCGTTTGGGAAACCGGGCCCAGATGTCCAGTGTCCTCTTCTTCCTCCTCCTCCTTTACCGATGTGACAGTCATCTCCGCCTCCTCCTCTTTCAATCTGAACGAGTCTTCCTTTTCTTCCACTGAAACGTCTTTCTCTTCTTCTTTCACGGAAACAGCTTCACCCTCTACTTGTTTTTGTATTGAAACATCCTTCTCTTCCTCCTCCTCTTTCAGGAGAACTTCTTTCTCCGTCCAGAAGACCTCCTCTTCTTTAGCAGGAGGAGAGTAACTTAGTGAACTCATGGTCGGGGATGTTCGCTAGCTAGCATTAGCAACTAGCCTAGTTCTAAGCTAATTTAGCAAACCAGCTAGCTGACAAACAACGTAATTATATAATTAAATGGGTCAACACGTACATAAGACAGAAGTGTGTTTAGTACACAGCGACTAATATACACCAAAAACAGTATAAAGAGAGTGAATGTTGTAGCTATGTTTGCTATTAAGCTACCGAGGTGTCTAACTGTTGTTGTTGAAGCAGCGTCCCGTCCACTAGATTATACGTCACACTGGCAGCATCGCCTGAACCTAAAAGACGCACATCGCCATCTGCTGACTGGAGTGGCAACGCAGTTGAGGAACCAAAAGTTTATTTTTTAATTAATTAAAGTTGATTATCATATTAAGTCGTTCATAGAAAAGCATGTGTTGATTGATTCGTTTTTAATAGTGACAATCAAACTATTTAGAACAAACTTTATTGAATTGAACATGGATCATTTTGACCTGAGGCATATCTTTTATCAGCCTAAATGTGGTTTATTCAATTCTTCCAATTTTTCATTAATTTGTCAATCACCCACAATATGGACAACAAATTCAAATCCTTTGAAGTCATTTTGACACCAGCCAAAAGCACCTTTGATAAATAGGACATTTATTTCAAATCAGAATCAAATCACATGTTATTGACATACAATTGATTTAGCAAATTTATTGCAGGTGTAGCAAAATGCTTGTGCTTCTAGCTCCGACAGTTAATATCTAACAAGTAATATCTAGTGAATGTTTTGACCAGATAGACACCTGCAGACACCTGCAGACACACAGTATAGTGCCTCCCATGTTCTCTCCTAAGATTGGACTTTCTATACCACGTATCACCTGACTGTGTACAAAACTGCCAATGATAGAAAGCTCTTCCAGTGGTATACAGTGTATTCATTAAGTATTCAGACCCCTTCACTTATTCCACATTTAGTTACGTTACAGCCTCATTATAAAATTGAATATGTTTTTCCCCTCATCAATCTACACACAAAACCCCATAATAACAAACCAATAACAGAATTGAATTTTTTGCAAATGTATTTACTTAAGTATTCAGACCCTTTGCTATGAGACTCGAAAATGAGCTCAGACATCCTTCTTCCATTGATCATCCTTGAGATGTTTCTACAACATGATTGTAGTCCACCTGTGGTAAATTCAACAAATTAGACATGGTTTGGAAAGGCACACACCTGTCTATATAAGGTCCCACAGTTTACAGTGCATGTCAGAGCAAAAACCAAACCATGAGGTCAAAGGAATTGTCTGTAGAGTTCTGAGACAGGATTGTGTCGAGGCACAGATCTGTGGAAAGGTACCAAAAATGTCTGTAGCAAACAGTCCCCATGAACACAATGGCCGCCATCATTCTTAAACGGAAGAAGTTTGGAACCACCAATACTCTTTCTAGAGCTGGCCGCCCGGCCAAACTGAGAAATCGGGGGAGAAGGGCCTTGGTAAAGGAGGTGAACAAGAACCCGATGTTCACTCTGACAGAGCTCCAGATTTCTTGGACAATTCTGTGAAATGTGTTGGCTAGAGATGACTTGCAGGAGCTTGCAGGGATTTGTAGTCTTGCATGTTGTCTACTTTGATGCTAATTAGCATATTTGAATCCGAGAGTAGAGAGAGACAAATATATTGATAAAAGTATTTGTATTTATTACGGATCCCCATTAGTTCCTGCCAAGGCAGCAGCTACTCTTCCTGGGGTTTAATATGGATCCCCCTGCCAAGGCAGCAGCTACTCTTCCTGGGGTTTAATATGGATCCCCATTAGTTCCTGCCAAGGCAGCAGCTACTCTTCCTGGGGTTTAATATGGATCCCCATTAGTTCCTGCCAAGGCAGCAGCTACTCTTCCTGGGGTTTAATATGGATCCTCATTAGTTCCTGCCAAGGCAGTTGCTACTCTTCCTGGGGTTTAATATGGATCCCCATTAGTTCCTGCCAAGGCAGCAGCTACTCTTCCTGGGGTTTATTATGGATCCCCATTAGTTCCTGCCAAGGCCCCAGTTCCTGCCAAGCAGCAGCTACTCTTCCTGGGGTTTATTATGGATCCCCATTAGTTCCTGCCAAGGCAGCAGCTACTCTTCCTGGGGTTTATTATGGATCCCCATTAGTTCCTGCCAAGGCAGCAGCTACTCTTCCTGGGGTCCCCAGTTCTAAAATAAAATAAAGGCATTTATACCATTTTAAAAACATGACAATAAATTCACAACACACTGTGTCCTCAGTCACCTCGTCCCAGAGAGGTTTCCATGGTTATCAAAACATCACACCAGGTTGAGTCTAAACAAAACAGCCCTGTGGGGAAAATGAATGGAACCATCTCCCTGTTTGACCTCTAGTTGTTATGGATATTATGACTCTTCAGAGACACACAGTGGACGTGTCAAAATATGTTCCATTGATAAAGCACACTTTATTTAACCTCAATGTCATCTTGTGTTTACATGGCATTGTAGATTTTAGCTGTATATAGTATGTATTTTGGATGTTTTCAGTGTGTTTTCAACCCTTTCAGACAATGGATTAATCACAATTAAAAATAGTGCACTAACATTATACAGAGTGAACTCAAGTCTGACAGCCCAAACAAACACACACATTCTCAGTCAGAAACACAAGTCAGAACACAGCCTCTCGATTCTCTCATGTGTTTTCAGGTTCTCTGACTGGGAAAATGTCTTTCCACAATGAGAGCAGTGGTATGTCTTCTCCTCCTGTGTATTTGTATGTATTCTTTCATGCTCTTTCAGGTACCTTAACCGGGTAAATCTCTCTCCACACTGGGAGCAGCGGTACATCTTCTTACCTGTGTGTGTCCTCTCATGCTTGTTCAGGTTTCCTACCTGGCCAAAACTCTTTCCACAATGGGAACATTGGAAAAGCTTTTCCCCTGTGTGTCCCCTCTCATGCGTTTGCAGGCTCCCTAACTGGGTAAACGACATTCCACATTGGGAACAGTGGTAAGGCTTCTCTCCAGTGTGTATTCTCTTATGTGTTCTCAGGCTCCCTGACTGAGTAAAACTCTTCCCACACTGGGAGCAGTGATGTCGTCCTGCTGGTTTGGACGTCTCGGGGTCTGGTTTCCCTGAAGGACTCTTCCTGCTGTCAGAAGGAGAGTCTGGTCTCTATCCTGTCAAAGACAAACAGATGATTTAATTAAACAGACCTGAATGAAACCTCCACATGACCAAACTTCCTCTGACGTTTAATCTAGACTAGATCCCTCAATCACCTGAAGTCACTTTTCACAAGTGTTATTAAAGCCACTACAAAATGCAGGTCTCTGTGTGGTTCTTAGTCAGAGAGGCCTATAGAATGGTAGGCAAGTTGAGAATATCATTGTATGTTGTAGTCAATAATACAGTTTACACAAATGAGGTGAGATAAGGAGGTAAAGGCAAAAAAAGTCCAGCCAACGCTTGACACTCCAGCAATGATAAAGTAAATTAATTAAATGATAAATTAAATAAACGATTTGGTATCATTTTATTATAGAAGATTGAATACGTGTGCTTCAAATGGTTTGCTTGGAATGATTTGTAGCCATCGTCTGGACGACCTGTGCATGAGAGTCCATTCAACTCAGTTTCCCTACCTGAAAAAACGCCATTCCATAAAGTGTATTAGCGCACGCAAATTCAGGAAGACACCGAAGAGCAGATGGCCTGACCGCGTTTTGCGACTGTCGGCTCACTTGACCGCAGTCAACGGTGGGCTGGAAATCGCCTCCAGTTTAGTACAGTGGAACTGCAGTATTGAATGAAGGCAAGTCCATTCCGTGAGACATTTAAGTTGTGATTTTGGGTGCAAATCCATTGTTAACGTTTAGTTGTTGGCCAGCTTCTTGATGGTATTCACATCTTACAGTGTAGCTTTATCAATTCCTACATTAAAAAACGGCATTTAAGATCAGAACTAGAGTAGAATGCCGCTTTAAAACCACGTATCAGTTCAACAACTATTTTCAAGACAGGACTTACTGGTGTTACTCAGATCTTCTGTCTCCTTCTCTTCTTCCCTCTCCTCCTCCTTCAATATGACAGTTATCTCTCCTTCATTCACTCCAAAAAAAGTATAATCGTTTTCTTCCTCTTCTTTCTGTGTAACAGCCTCACCCTCGACTTCTTCGTTTACTGTGACATCCTCCTCTTCATTCTCCTCTTTCACGACAACGTTCAGCCAAATACCTTCTTTCTCCTTCCAGCAGACCTCTTTTTTAGCAGGAGGGCAGCAGCTTGCTGAGCTCATGGTCGGGGATGTTAGCCAGCTAACCTAGCTAGTTAGCGACTAGACTAGTGATAGGCTCATTTATCAAGCCAGCTACCGTTACCTGACGAAACGGAAATATGACATAAAATGGGGAAACTAGTTAAAAGACAGAATTATGTTCCAAATACAGAAGTAAATATAGACCGAAGCAGTCTGAACAGCTTGAACGTTTCCGCTCGGAAGATACCGAGGTGGCTGACGAGATGTTGTTGAAGAAGCGTCCCGTCCACTACATTATACGTCACTCTGATAGCATCGCCTGAAAACGCATATCGCCATCTGTTGACTGGAGTTGTTAACGCAGATAAATGTTTATTTTATTTCCAGACAAACAGTGCATTTTTACATTTATTTCATTAAATAATAATATAATAGTCAGACAACTGCAGATTTGTAATAAGTATGAATTTAAAACCTACTTCCACATTCTACCAACCCAACAGATGTTTCTACTTCAGGAATATTTTACCAATGAGGAGAGTCTTTCCACATTCTACCAACCCAACAGATTGTTCTACAACAGGTTATTAACCAATGAGGAGGGTCTTTACACATTCTACCAACCCAACAGATGTTTCTACTACAGTATTAACTGAGGTGGGTCTTTACACATTCTTCCAACACAACAGATGGTTCTCCTCCAGGTGTTAGCCAGCTAACCTAATATTAACCAATGAGGTGGGTCTTTACACATTCTACCAACACAACAGATGTTTCTACTTTATTAACTGAGGAGGGTGTCACGTTCTGACCATCGTTTGTGTGTTTTTCCTTGTTTTACTGAGCTGGGTGGGCATTCTATGTTGTGTGTCTGGTTTGTCCAGTTAGGCCTGATATGGTTCTCAATCAATATTAACCAATGAGGGAAAACCCTGACAGAGGGTCTTTCCACATTCACCAACATTAACTTCTACTACAGGGAATATTAACCAATGAGGTGGGTCTTTACAACCAACACAACTGATGTTTCTACTACAGGGAATATTAACCAATGAGGTGGTCTTTCCACATTCTACCAACACAACAGTGATGTTTCTACTACAGGGAATATTAACCAATGAGGTGGGTCTTTACACATTCTACCAACACAACAGATGGTTCTACTACAGGGAATATTAACCAATGAGGTGGGTCTTTCCAGACAACCCAACAGATGGTTCTACTACAGGGAATATTAACCAATGACTGGGTCTTTCCACATTCTACCAACCCAACAGATGTTTCTACTACAGGGAATATTAACCAATGAGGTGGGTCTTTCCACATTCTACCAACCCAACAGATGGTTCTACTACAGGGAATATTAACCAATGAGGTGGGTCTTTCCACATTCTACCAACACAACAGATGGTTCTACTACAGGGAATATTAACCAATGAGGTGGGTCTTTACACATTCTACCAACACAACAGATGTTTCTACTACAGGGAATATTAACCAATGAGGTGGGTCTTTCCACATTCTACCAACACAACAGATGTTTCTACAATGAAAACTTTCAGGTTCATTGAAGTTAAATTCCCAAAAAGCCTGAACAGGTTTGGTCATTATCAGGTATTGGAGCGTTGAAAGATGATGCACAACAACGGTTTCTTCCACGAAACCATGACAACAATAACCACCGCGGTCAAAATAACTGTAAAGTTATTCTCCATCGAAACGACTACCGCTACAATCGACCTGTTCGCAACACATGGGTATTGGATCTAACCTCATTGATCTGCCAGTAAGCTATGTTTACATGGGTATTGGGATCTTGATCCTCATTGATCTGACCTCATTGATCTGTCAAGCTATGTTTACATGGGTATTGGGATCTGACCTCATTGATCTGCCAGTAAGCTATGTTTACATGGGTATTGGGATCTAACCTCATTGATCTGTCAGTTAGCTATGTTTACATGGGTATTGGGATCTGACCTCATTGATCTGTCAGTTAGCTATGTTTACATGGGTATTGGATCTGACCTCAGTGATCTGTCAGTAAACTATGTTTACATGGGTATTGGGATCTAACCTCATTGATCTGTCAGTAAGCTATGTTTACATGGGTATTGGGATCTGACCTCATTGATCTGTCAGTAAGCTATGTTTACATGGGTATTGGATCTGACCTCATTGATCTGTCAGTAAGCTATGTTTACATGGGTATTGGGATCTGACCTCATTGATCTGTCAGTAAGCTATGTTTACATGGGTATTGGGATCTGACCTCATTGATCTGCCAGTAAGCTATGTTTACATGGGTATTGGATCTAACCTCATTGATCTGTCAGTTAGCTATGTTTACATGGGTATTGGATCTAACCTCATTGATCTGCCAGTAAGCTATGTTTACATGGGTATTGGGATCTAACCTCATTGATCTGCCAGTAAGCTATGTTTACATGGGTATTGGGATCTAACCTCATTGATCTGTCAGTAAGCTATGTTTACATGGGTATTGGGATCTGACCTCATTGATCTGTCAGTTAGCTATGTTTAAATGGGTATTGGGATCTGACCTCATTGATCTGTCAGTTAGCTATGTTTACATGGGTATTGGGATCTGACCTCATTGATCTGCCAGTAAGCTATGTTTACATGGGTATTGGATCTAACCTCATTGATCTGTCAGTTAGCTATGTTTACATGGGTATTGGGATCTGACCTCATTGATCTGTCAGTAAGCTATGTTTACATGGGTATTGGGATCTAACCTCATTGATCTGTCAGTAAGCTATGTTTACATGGGTATTGGATCTAACCTCATTGATCTATCAGTAAACTATGTTTACATGGGTATTGGGATCTAACCTCATTGATCTGTCAGTAAACTATGTTTACATGGGTATTGGGATCTAACCTCATTGATCTATCAGTAAGCTATGTTTACATGGGTATTGGATCTAACCTCATTGATCTGTCAGTTAGCTATGTTTACATGGGTATTGGGATCTAACCTCATTGATCTGTCAGTAAGCTATGTTTACATGGGTATTGGGATCTAACCTCATTGATCTGTCAGTAAGCTATGTTTACATGGGTATTGGGATCTGACCTCATTGATCTGTCAGTTAGCTATGTTTACATGGGTATTGGGATCTGACCTCATTGATCTGTCAGTTAGCTATGTTTACATGGGTGTTGGGATCTGACCTCATTGATCTGCCAGTAAGCTATGTTTACATGGGTATTGGATCTAACCTCATTGATCTGTCAGTTAGCTATGTTTACATGGGTATTGGGATCTGACCTCATTGATCTGTCAGTAAGCTATGTTTACATGATCTAACCTCATTGATCTGTCAGTAACTATGTTTACATGGGTATTGGATCTAACCTCATTGATCTATCAGTAAACTATGTTTACATGGGTATTGGGATCTAACCTCATTGATCTGTCAGTAAACTATGTTTACATGGGTATTGGGATCTAACCTCATTGATCTATCAGTAAGCTATGTTTACATGGGTATTGGATCTAACCTCATTGATCTATCAGTAAGCTATGTTTACATGGGTATTGGGATCTGACCTCATTGATCATCATCATCATCCAGACAGTCCTCTGGGTAACAGATACATACAAATACACGTAAGATTTCTGTACTATATTAACACTGCTAATCCAACAATAGTGCTAGGTGTCTGTACTATATTAACACTGCTAATCCAACAATAGTGTAGGTGTCTGTACTATATAAACACTGCTAATCCAACAATAGTGTAGGTGTCTGTACTATATAAACACTGCTAATCCAACAATAGTGCTAGGTGTCTGCACTATAGAAACACTGCTAATACAACAATAGTGTAGGTGTCTGTACTATATAAACACTGCTAATACAACAATAGTGCTAGGTGTCTGCACTATAGAAACACTGCTAATCCAACAATAGTGCTTGGTGTCTGTACTATATAAACACTGCTAATCCAACAATAGTGTAGGTGTCTGTACTATAGAAACACTGCTAATCCAACAATAGTGCTTGGTGTCTGTACTATATAAACACTGCTAATCCAACAATAGTGCTTGTTGTCTGTACTATAGAAACACTGCTAATACAACAATAGTGTAGGTGTCTGTACTATATAAACACTGCTAATCCAACAATAGTGTAGGTGTCTGTACTATATAAACACTGCTAATCCAACAATAGTGCTTGTTGTCTGTACTATATAAACACTGCTAATCCAACAATAGTGCTAGGTGTCTGTACTATAGAAACACTGTTAATCCAACAATAGTGTAGGTGTCTGTACTATATAAACACTGCTAATACAACAATAGTGCTAGGTGTCTGCACTATAGAAACACTGCTAATCCAACAATAGTGCTTGGTGTCTGTACTATATAAACACTGCTAATACAACAATAGTGTAGGTGTCTGCACTATAGAAACACTGCTAATGCAACAATAGTGCTTGGTGTCTGTACTATATAAACACTGCTAATCCAACAATAGTGCTTGGTGTCTGTACTATATAAACACTGCTAATACAACAATAGTGTAGGTGTCTGCACTATAGAAACACTGCTAATCCAACAATAGTGCTTGGTGTCTGTACTATATAAACACTGCTAATCCAACAATAGTGCTTGGTGTCTGTACTATATAAACACTGCTAATCCAACAATAGTGCTAGGTGTCTGTACTATATTAACACTACTAATCCAACAATAGTGTAGGTGTCTGTACTATATTAACACTGCTAATCCAACAATAGTGTAGGTGTCTGTACTATATAAACACTGCTAATCCAACAATAGTGTAGGTGTCTGTACTATAGAAACACTGCTAATCCAACAATAGTGCTCGGTGTCTGTACTATAGAAACACTGCTAATCCAACAATAGTGCTTGTTGTCTGTACTATAGAAACACTGCTAATACAACAATAGTGTAGGTGTCTGTACTATATAAACACTGCTAATCCAACAATAGTGTAGGTGTCTGTACTATATAAACACTGCTAATCCAACAATAGTGCTTGTTGTCTGTACTATATAAACACTGCTAATCCAACAATAGTGCTTGGTGTCTGTACTATATAAACACTGCTAATACAACAATAGTGCTCGGTGTCTGTACTATATAAACACTGCTAATCCAACAATAGTGCTTGTTGTCTGTACTATATAAACACTGCTAATCCAACAATAGTGCTTGGTGTCTGTACTATATAAACACTGCTAATACAACAATAGTGTAGGTGTCTGTACTATATAAACACTGCTAATACAACAATAGTGTAGGTGTCTGTACTATATAAACACTGCTAATCCAACAATAGTGCTTGTTGTCTGTACTATATAAACACTGCTAATCCAACAATAGTGCTAGGTGTCTGTACTATAGAAACACTGTTAATCCAACAATAGTGTAGGTGTCTGTACTATATAAACACTGCTAATACAACAATAGTGCTAGGTGTCTGCACTATAGAAACACTGCTAATCCAACAATAGTGCTTGGTGTCTGTACTATATAAACACTGCTAATACAACAATAGTGTAGGTGTCTGTCTATAGAAACACTGCTAATCCAACAATAGTGCTTGGTGTCTGTACTATATAAACACTGCTAATCCAACAATAGTGCTAGGTGTCTGTACTATATAAACACTGCTAATCCAACAATAGTGCTTGGTGTCTGTACTATATAAACACTGCTAATACAACAATAGTGTAGGTGTCTGCACTATAGAAACACTGCTAATCCAACAATAGTGCTTGGTGTCTGTACTATATAAACACTGCTAATCCAACAATAGTGCTTGGTGTCTGTACTATATAAACACTGCTAATCCAACAATAGTGCTTGGTGTCTGTACTATATTAACACTACTAATCCAACAATAGTGTAGGTGTCTGTACTATATAAACACTGCTAATCCAACAATAGTGCTTGGTGTCTGTACTATATTAACACTACTAATCCAACAATAGTGTAGGTGTCTGTACTATATAAACACTGCTAATCCAACAATAGTGCTAGGTGTCTGTACTATATTAACACTACTAATCCAACAATAGTGTAGGTGTCTGTACTATATTAACACTGCTAATCCAACAATAGTGCTTGGTGCCTGTACTACAGGTTCACACTTGAATTAAAGGGAAACTACTCTCTAATCTACATTTCTTAGATTTTTCCGAAAACTCAAATGTGGTCTTCTAATGTGGTTTAATCATTGTTATATACTTAGTACATTCAATTGTATTGTTTTTCTGTTCAAAGTCTGACTTTGAGAACAAAAACCTGAAATAAAAAGGAGATCAATTCCAAAACCTGTTTCTCTGTTTCAATAATAGTAATACTATTATCCTACTGAACAGTACAGCTTCATTATCCTACTGGGTTGGTCTACTATTATCCTACTGAACAGTACAGCTTGGGTTGGTCTACTATTATCCTACTGAACAGTACAGCTTGGGTTGGTCTACTATTATCCTACTGAACAGTACAGCTTGGGTTGGTCTACTATTATCCTACTGAACAGTACAGCTTGGGTTGGTCTACTATTATCCTACTGAACAGTACAGCTTGGGTTGGTCTACTATTATCCTACTGAACAGTACAGCTTGGGTTGGTCTACTATTATCCTACTGAACAGTACAGCTTGGGTTGGTCTACTATTATCCTACTGAACAGTACAGCTTGGGTTGGTCTACTATTATCCTACTGAACAGTACATTATCCTGCTTGCTTGGTTGGTCTACTATTATCCTACTGAACAGTACAGCTTGGGTTGGTCTACTATTATCCTACTGAACAGTACAGCTTGGGTTGGTCTACTATTATCCTACTGAACAGTACAGCTTGGGTTGGTCTACTATTATCCTACTGAACAGTACAGCTTGGGTTGGTCTACTATTATCCTACTGAACAGTACAGCTTGGGTTGGTCTACTATTATCCTACTGAACAGTACAGCTTGGGTTGGTCTACTATTATCCTACTGAACAGTACAGCTTGGGTTGGTCTACTATTATCCTACTGAACAGTACAGCTTGGGTTGGTCTACTATTATCCTACTGAACAGTACAGCTTGGGTTGGTCTACTATTATCCTACTGAACAGTACAGCTTAGGTTGGTCTACTATTATCCTACTGAACAGTACAGCTTGGGTTGGTCTACTATTATCCTACTGAACAGTACAGCTTGGGTTGGTCTACTATTATCCTACTGAACAGTACAGCTTGGGTTGGTCTACTATTATCCTACTGAACAGTACAGCTTGGGTTGGTCTACTATTATCCTACTGAACAGTACAGCTTGGGTTGGTCTACTATTATCCTACTGAACAGTACAGCTTGGGTTGGTCTACTATTATCCTACTGAACAGTACAGCTTATTATCCTTACTGAACAGTACAGGTTGGTCTACTATTATCCTACTGAACAGTACAGCTTGGGTTGGTCTACTATTATCCTACTGAACAGTACAGCTTGGGTTGGTCTACTATTATCCTACTGAACAGTACAGCTTGGGTTGGTCTACTATTATCCTACTGAACAGTACAGCTTGGGTTGGTCTACTATTATCCTACTGAACAGTACAGCTTGGGTTGGTCTACTATTATCCTACTGAACAGTACAGCTTGGGTTGGTCTACTATTATCCTACTGAACAGTACAGCTTGGGTTGGTCTACTATTATCCTACTGAACAGTACAGCTTGGGTTGGTCTACTATTATCCTACTGAACAGTACAGCTTGGGTTGGTCTACTATTATCCTACTGAACAGTACAGCTTGGGTTGGTCTACTATTATCCTACTGAACAGTACAGCTTGGTTGGTCTACTATTATCCTACTGAACAGTACAGCTTGGGTTGGTCTACTATTATCCTACTGAACAGTACAGCTTGGGTTGGTCTACTATTATCCTACTGAACAGTACAGCTTGGGTTGGTCTACTATTATCCTACTGAACAGTACAGCTTGGGTTGGTCTACTATTATCCTACTGAACAGTGCAGCTTGGGTTGGTCTACTATTATCCTACTGAACAGTACAGCTTGGGTTGGTCTACTATTATCCTACTGAACAGTGCAGCTTGGGTTGGTCTACTATTATCCTACTGAATAGTACAGCTTGGGTTGGTCTACTATTATCCTACTGAACAGTACAGCTTGGGTTGGTCTACTATTATCCTACTGACCAGTACAGCTTGGGTTGGTCTACTATTATCCTACTGAACAGTACAGCTTGGGTTGGTCTACTATTATCCTACTGAACAGTACAGCTTGGGTTGGTCTACTATTATCCTACTGAACAGTACAGCTTGGGTTGGTCTACTATTATCCTACTGACCAGTACAGCTTGGGTTGGTCTACTATTATCCTACTGAACAGTACAGCTTGGGTTGGTCTACTATTATCCTACTGAACAGTACAGCTTGGGTTGGTCTACTATTATCCTACTGAACAGTACCACTTGGGTTGGCCTGTAACAAGTAATTAAAGAGTAAAAAGTAATTAAAGAGCAGCAGTAATATAACAATAGCAGGACTATATACAGGTCAGTACCTGGCTCTCCAGAGAAGACAGGCTATGTGCCCACATTCCACAAAATGAGGTGGAAACTGAGATGCACTTCCTAACCTCCTGCCAAATGTATGACCAGTTAATTCATACTGTATGTTGTAGTCTGTCCAAGAGGGGAATCACAAGACTGATCTCAGTTAATTCATACTGTATGTTGTAGTTTGTCTAATAATTAAATCACACAAGACTGACAGCCTGTAATTTTATTAAAAGCATTCAGTTGATTACATGGCAGTTTAAAGAGCAACATCATAACAATAATCTACTTCATAATCAATATCATAACATTTATAATCAATAACATTATCTCTATACTACTAACAACATAACACTAATCTACATCATAACCAATATCATAACGTTTATAATCAATAACATAGTGAAGTAAACAACATCATGAAAACAAACCCCAACAACAAACCAAGATAAAGACATAAAGACAAAAGCAAAAAGCAAACAGACGAAATGTAATCTACTATCTTACAATAATAAAACCCCATGTTACCCAAAACCCATGTTACCAAAATCCATGTTACCCCATGTTAAAAACCCATGTTACCCCCAAGAACCATAAAGAATCTATGTTACCCAAATAAGATAAACCCATGAGACCCCAAATGATAAAGAACCAAAACCCCATGTTAAAAATCCCATGAGACCCTAAATCCAAGATAAAATCTAAGATGTACCCCATGAACCATAACCCCTTGTTACCCCATGTTACCATAACCCCATGTTAAAAATCTAAGTTACCCAAAACCCCCCTATGTTACCCCAAAAAATCCCATGTTACCCCATGCACCCCATGTTACCCAAATTCCCATGTTACCCAAACCCCATGTGTTACCCAAAACCCCTTGTTACATGTTACCCCTCATGTTACCCCCCATGTTACCCAAAACCCCATGTTACCCAAAACCCCATGTTACCAAAACCCATGTTACCCAAACCCCATGTTACCCAAGCCTCATGTTACCCCATGCACCCCATGTTACCCCATGTTACCATAATCCCATGTTACCCAAAACCCCATGTTACCAAAACCCATGTTACCCAAACCCCATATTACCCAAACCCCATGTTACCCCATGTTACCATAACCCCATGTTACCCAAAACCTCATGTTACCCAAACCTCATGTTACCCAAACCTCATGTTACCCCATTGTAACCCATGTTACCCCATGTTACCATAACCCCATGTTACCCAAAACCCCATGTTACCCAAAACCCCATGTTACCCAAAACCCCATGTTACCCAAACCCCCAAAACCCCATGTTACCCCAAAAAACCCCATGTTACCCAAAACCCCATGTTACCCAAAACCCCATGTTACCCAAAACCCCATGTTACCCAAACCCCATGTTACCCAAACCCCATGTTACCCAAAACCCCATGTTACCCAGAACCCCATGTTACCCAAAACCCCATGTTACCCAAAACCCCATGTTACCCAAAACCCCATGTTACCCAGAACCCATGTTACCCAAAACCCATGTTACCAGAACCCATGTTTCTCTGTTGGTAAAAAAACAAACTAATTGAATAATGGTGGTTGCAGTCACTCCTTTTAAATTTCTTACAAGGTTCTAGAAAAGAAACTTTCTGAACTTGTTATTAAAATTAGAACCACTTCAGGTTTGTCACCACATTTTAAACACCAGTCCACTGCTGACCATCGATTTAAAACACAAAACTGACCTAAGATCAGCATGTAGGGTCAGCTTCATTCTACTCCTACTCCGTCCCCTGGGCTGCTCTCTCCTCTCCCGGTCCAGCTTCAGCTCTGGAGCTCAGAGAGACCATCTCCATGGCATTGACATAAAGATCCATGCTGCTCACCCTGTTCACTCTCTTCTGCCTCCTGGTGGGCTAGGGAGACACAGCACCAACAGTCAGACATTTACTCTCTCGTATCTCCATTCTCTCTCCCCCTCACCCTCTCCCTCTAGTTTAAATGACTTGTAACGTCTGAGTAAATGTCTTTACCTTGTAGTACAGGTAGGAGGTGGTGATTGTTGTCAGTAGGATCAGCAGCACTACAACGTGTCTGATGATGAAGGCTGGCAGAGGAGAGGCTGCAAACAGAAACACCTTTGATGAGGGGACTGATCATCATCACATAGATCTGTGGGAAATCTGTCAATGACAAAGTTATAAGTCTGGTTCATGTTCAGTTACCTGTGATGGTGAGGGAGAGGAGCTCACTCTCAGAGGAGAAGTTATGAGAGAAAACATAATTGTCATAAACACATCTGTAGTTCCCTTGGTGGGAGTCATCTGCAGCAGGGAAGAGGAAGGCAGCAGAGTGATTGACAGCTGGCTGGGTCTGGGTTCTGTTGGAGCCGGTGAACGTGAGGAGGAAGGAGCCTCCTGGGTACTGTGGCTGAGTGGAGCAGGTGATGGTGAAGTTGTAGCCCCTGA
The DNA here is from genome assembly GCF_036934945.1 of Oncorhynchus masou masou. Lineage (NCBI taxonomy): Eukaryota > Metazoa > Chordata > Actinopteri > Salmoniformes > Salmonidae > Oncorhynchus > Oncorhynchus masou. Next base: position 33,853 of record NW_027003908.1, read on the forward strand.
ACATCTCGGGCCCCTGGTGGCCCCTGGAGACCCCTCCCATTGGGTCAGTCAGGAAGATATCAGGCTGGACCAGGAGATCTGTAACAATAAAAGAGAACAAGAAAAACCTCTTCAACTAGTTTCCTATAAATATGACAATAACATCAGCATGTGACAGTGCCAGCCACCCTCCCTCACAGGGCAACATGAGTAGTGGGCCTACAGTCACTGAGACAACATATGTTGATATCAGGCTGAAGCAGGACATCTGGAACAAGAGGAGAGAAAAAGAAAATGTAGCTCCTCAACTACTTTCCTCATTTAGATGTGACAATAACATGACATGTGACAGTGGTAGTGAGTAGAGACGTTCACTGAGATAACACTCAAATACAAAAGCATTCTGGGATATTTAAGTTGTATTTGATTCCTACTTGACTGAGTGATCTATTTAGTAAAGCAGACTGACAAGTTAAACAGTCATCATGAGAGGTGCAGAGGAAGTTGTATGAATGAAGGAAATCAGTTGAATATAATTATAATATGTTGATATTTCCTGAGCAGATCACTGTGAGTCCAGGAAGGAGATATAATACATGGACTAAAGTATGTGGAACTCAGCAGTGAGTTTTTCAATCATATATTTTTATGCTTTATGCGCTTCTAAGGTTCTGTTCTGTGAGTTTTGTTGTCTACCACTTCACGGCTGAGCCGTTGTTGCTCCTAGACTTGCCACCACTGAATGTCCACCTAATGTTTGTCTTTTGGTGCTCGATTTTATACACCTGTCAACAGGTGTGGCTGAAATATATATAGTATCTTGTTATTACCTGAGCAGATCACTGTGAGTCCAGGAAGGAGATCATAACTTCTGCAACATTCCCTCAGTGAAGACTCAGACCCAGAACAGGAAACTCTAAACCCTCTAGTGGTGTTTCCAGGTGGTACTGAAACAGTGGAGCCACAACCCAGCTGTCTACACACTACTGCAGCTACATCCCTCTGGTCCCAGTCCTCAGCTCCCACAGTCCTCCACTCTCCCTGGTCGTACCACTCCACTCCACCAGCACAGCGACTGCCTCCTCCCACCAGCCTCACATCATCAGGCTCTGAGAAAAGAAAAGAGAGAGACAGTAATCTTACTATTTTCTCACTAAAACACACCTATATTGTCTCTCATATTCTTCACTCCAGGTGAGAAACAATGTTGATTGAGTGACAAACTGTTTCTTACCTGAGCAGGTGAGTCCAACAGCATTACCAGGTAGGCAGGTGTTGTTCTCTCTGTCTGAGGTGTCACAGTCCAGGAGAAGGGACTCTTTGCCTTTACACTGGAACTCTTTATCCCAGGTCTGACCCTCACCTTCTCCATAGAGCCCCCCCTGTAGAGCTGCAGGAGCCCCACAGCCAAGCTCCCTACAGACTACCTCTGCATCCTGCCGGTCAAAGTCAGCTTCACACACTGAGGCCCAGGACTGATTGGACTTCACCTCCACTCTCCCAGAGCAGAGACCAGCTCCATCCACAAGACGCACAGAGTCTGGAGAAAAAGAGTTGGTTGAACATTCAATCAGTTTTGTTGATGACACTGTCAAGGACTAAACACAAATATGTTAGATAAAAGATTGTAGTTTGTTATGTTTGATACTGTAAGAGGTAGAAATGGGTTCTTAGTCACTCAGGATCGGGTTGGGAATAATGCAGGCAGGAGACAGGAATAAGTTCACTTCACTTTATATAAAATAAACAGCTGGACATCCATCAGGCAGCTTCACTTCAGTACCATCTGATCTACAAGGTCTGATACTGTATGTCAGGGTCAGGATGGGCCAAGAGGAGAAAAGGTTACTGGTTTTGATGACATCACTGGTGAGGACTCAGTGATAAAAATATATTTGATCTCTCCCATCTCTCCCTCTTCCTCAACTCCTCCCTCCTCCTCTCTTTGTGGCAGTGGTAGTGAGTAGAGACGTTCACTGAGATTACACTCAAATACAAAGCATTCTGGGATATTTAAGTTGTATTTGATTCCTACTTGACTGAGGGATCTATTTAGTAAAGCAGACTGACAAGCTAAACAGTCATCATGAGAGGTGCAGAGGAAGTTGTATGAATGAAGGAAATCAGTTGAATATAATTATAATATGTTGATATTTCCTGATCAGATCACTGTGAGTCCAGGAAGGAGATATAATACATGGACTAAAGTATGTGGAACTCAGCAGTGAGTTTTTCAATCATATATGTTCACGCTTTATGCGCTTCTAAGGTTCGTTCTGTGTTTTTGTGGTCTACCACTTCGCAGCTGAGCCGTTGTTGCTCCTAGACGTGCCACCTAATGTCCACCTACTTTTGGCCATATAGTGTATCTTGTTATTACCTGAGCAGATCACTGTGAGTCCAGGACGGAGATCATAAGTTCTCCAACATTCCCTCAGTGAAGACTCAGACCCAAAACAGGAAACTCCAAGCCCTCTAGTGGTGTTTTCAGGTAGTACTGAAACAGTGGAGCCACAACCCAGCTGTCTACACACTACTGCAGCTGCAGCCTTCACGTCCAAGACTGAACCCACAGTCCTCCACTCTCCCTGGTCGTACCACTCCACTCCACCAGCACAGCGGCTGCCTCCTCCCACCAGCCTCACATCATCAGGCTCTGAGAAAAGAAAAGAGAGAGACAGTAATCGTACTATTTTCTCACTAAAACACACCTATATTGTCTCTCATATTCTTCACTCCAGGTGAGAAACAATGTTGACTGAGTGACAAACTGTTTCTTACCTGAGCAGGTGAGTCCAACAGCATTACCAGGTAGGCAGGTGTTGTTCTCTCTGTCTGAGGTGTCACAGTCCAGGAGAAGGGACTCTTTGCCTTTACACTGGAACTCTTTATCCCAGGTCTGACCCTCACCTTCTCCATAGAGCCCCCCCTGTAGAGCTGCAGGAGCCCCACAGCCAACATCCCTACAGACTACCTCTGCATCCTGCCGGTCAAAGTCAGCTTCACACACTGAGGCCCAGGACTGATTGGACTTCACCTCCACTCTCCCAGAGCAGAGACCAGCTCCATCCACAAGCCGCACAGACTCTGGAGAAAAAGAGTTGGTTGAACATTCAATCAGTTTTGTTGATGACACTGTCAAGGACTAAACACAAATATGTTGGATAAAAGATTGTAGTTTGCTATGTTTGATACTGTAAGAGGTAGAAATGGGTTCTTAGTCACTCAGGATCGGGTTGGGAATAATGCAGGCAGGAGACAGGAATAAGTTCACTTCACTTTATAGAAAATAAACAGATGGACATCCATCAGGCAGCTTCACTTCAGTACCATCTGAACTACAATGATCTGCCCATGAACATCTCCCATAAACCAATATGACAAACACAAATATAATGTTTAAATACATCTGACATCTCTCCCTCTATTTAAATTAAATTAAAACATCAAACATGATACATGGTAATATTGTATAATGTATAAATAAATCTCTCAATTTGACCAGTCTCTTACCTGAACAGGTCACATGATGATAATATCCACCATCACATAAACCAGGTCCTCTTCTGCCACACTGTCGAATAGAAGACTCATCTCCACGACACCCATATAGTCTGACTCCTCTTCTTCCATCTTCAATCAGAGGTCCTCTAGATACAGATACAGGATTCCCACAGTCCAGCTGTCTACACACAACCTTAACATCTCTCATCATTCTCCACCAACTAGAACATAGACCCAACCACTCTCCTCTGTAGAAGACTTCCACTGTCCCAGAACAGGAAGTGGTCCCATTCACCAGTCTGACTGATTGTTCAGCTGTAAACAGCAGAGAGGAAAACACAGTGGTGAGGACAGATGATGACAGTGATTCTGTTATTCTAACAGCAGTAATGCTTTGTGGTTGACAAGTATTAGTAGTTCCATAAAACACTACTTGTTATTGGGTTGTAGAATGGTTTGTATGGACACATGAATTTCTCCATGTGGGATAATAAAGTTGACTAATATTGAACTGCTATAATCACTGTAGATTTATACTCTACCTACCTGGTGGACTGACGCTTTGAGCCTGGAGATCTGAGGAGAAAGAGAGAGACAGAGGAGAAAGAGAGAGAAAGAGACAGAGAGAAACAAAGGAGAAAGGGAGGAGTCAGAGGAAGAGAGAGACAGAGGTTAAATGAACATCAACATGACCTTTCATGATGTGATGGGGAAGACAGGCTTATCGTTGGTATGGTGCAACAACACCCATGTGTACATACACCATATATACAAAAGTATGTGGACACCCCTTCAAATTAGTGGACTCTATTTCAGCCACACCCCTTCCTGACAGATGTATAAAATCAAGCACTCAGCCATGCAATCTCCATAGACAAACATTGTCAGTAGAATTGAGTTAATGAACTCCCCCTCTCTTCTCCTCTTCTCCTCTTCTCCTCTCTCCCTCTTCTCCCCCTCTACTCTTCTCCTCAACTCCCCCCTCTACTCTTCTCCTCTTCTCCCCCCTCTACTCTTCTCCTCTTCTCCCCCTCTACTCTACTCTTCTCCTCAACTCCCCCTCTACTCTTCTCCTCTTCTCCCCCTCTACTCTTCTCCTCAACTCCCCCTCTACTCTTCTCCTCAACTCCCCCCTCTACTCTTCTCCTCTTCTCCCCTTCTCTACTCTTCTCCTCAACTCCCCCCTCTACTCTTCTCCTGAACTCCCCCCTCTTCTCTTCTCCTCTTCTCCCCCTCTACTCTTCTCCTCTTCTTCCCCCTCTACTCTTCTTCCCCTCTTCTCCCCTCTCTTCTACCCATCTCTCTCCATCTTCTCTCTTCTCTCCCTCTCTTCTTCTCTCTTCCCCCCTCTTCTCTCCTCCTCTCTTCTCCTCTTCTCCCCAATTCTACCCCTCCCCTCTGCTCTTCTCCCCCTCTCCATTTCTCCTCCCTGCTCCCACTCTCTTCTCCTCTTCTCCCCCTCTCTTCTCCTCCCTCCCTTCTCCTCTTCTTCCCCTCCTCTCCCACCTCTGCTTTTCTCCCCCTCTCCTCTCCTCCCCTCCCCTCTCTTCTCGTCTTCTCACCTCCCCTCTCCTCTTGTCTTCTCCCCACCCCCCTTCTCCATCCTCTTCTCCCTCTCTTCTCCTCTTCTGACCCTCTCTTCTCCTCTTCTCCCCCTCTCCTCTTCTTCCCTCTCTTCTCCTCTTCTCCCCCTCTCTTCTCCTCTTCTCCCCCTCTCCTCTTCTCCCCCTCTCTTCTCCTCTTCTCCCCCTCTCTTCTCCTCTTCTCCCCTCTCTTCTACTCTCCTCCCCTCTCTTCTCCTCTTCTCCCCCTCTCTTCTCCTCTTCTTCCCAATTCTACCCCTCCCTCTCCTCGTCTCTCTCCTCTCTCCTCCCCACTCGCCTTATCTCCCCGTTCGTCTCCTCCCCTTCTCCTCTCCTCTTCTCCCCCTCTCTTCTCCTCTTCTTCCCCCTTCTCCCCCTCTCCTCTTCTCCCCCTTCTCCCCCTCTCCTCTTCTCCCCCTCTCTCTTCATCTTCTCCCCACTCTCCTCTTATCCCACTTCTCCCCCTCTCTCTTCATCTTCTCCCCATCTATCCCTCTCTCCCTCTCTTCTCCTTAACTCCCCCCTCTACTCTTCTCCCCTTCTCCCCCTCTCTTCTACTCTTCTTCCCAATTCTACCCCTCCCTCTCCTCGTCTCACCCCTCTGCTCTTCCCCCCTCTTCTCTTCTCATCTCCTCTCTTCTCCTCTTCTCCCCCTCTCCTCTTCTCTTCTCCTCTTCTTCCCCTCCCCCTCTCCTCTTCTCCTCCCTTCTCCCCCTTTCTTCTCCCCCTCCCTTCTCCACTTCTTCCTCTCCCCTCCCCACCTCTACTTTTCTCCCCCTCTACTCTCCTCCTCTCACCTCTTCTCCCTCCTCCCCACTCACCTTATCCCCCCTCTCTTCTCCTCCCCCTCTCTTCTCCTCTTCATCCCCTCCTCTCCTCTTCTCCAACTCTCCTCTTCTTCACCTCTCCCCTTCTCCCCTCTCCTCTCTCCTCCTCTCCTCTCTTCACTCCTCTCTTACCTCCTCTCCGCTCTCCTCCTATCTTCCCCCTCATCTCCCCCTCTCCCCCCTCTTATCCCCCTCTCCTCTTCTCCCCCTCTCTTCTCCTCTTCTCCCTCTCTCCTTCTCTTCGCGCACTGTCATCATCTCCCCCTCCCCTCTTCTCCCCCTCCTATCCCCTCTGCCTTTTTCCCCCTCTCTTCTCCTCTTCCCCTTCTCCTCTTCTGACCTTTTATTCTTCTCTTCTCCCCCTTTCCTTGTCACCCCTCTCTTCTCCTCTCCTCTCTTCTCCTCTTCTCCCCTCTCCTCTCTTCTCCTCTCTTCTCCTCTCCTCTCCTCCCCTCCCCTTCTCCTCTTCTCCCCTCTCCTCTCTTCTCCTCTTCTCCCCCTCTCCTCTCTTCTCCTCTACTCCCCCTCGCTTCTCCTCTCCTCCCCTTCTCATCTCCTCTACTCCCCCTCGCTTCTCCTCTCCTCTCTTCTCCTCTACCCCCCTCACTTCTCCCCTCCCCTCCCCTCCCCTCCCCTCCCCTCCCCTCTCCTCTCCATTTCATTCTGTACTCCAACATCTGCCTGGTATTCAAGATAACACACAACATTGCAGCACCAAATTTGTTTTCATCAACCTCAGACTTAAATATCAGTTTTCCAAGAACCTCCACCAGGGGAACTGTAGAATCCTCAAACGGTCCACCACCTTCTCCCAAACTGCCTTCTCATAGAAACCAATAAAGACATGGAATGGCCTCACCTCAACATGGATCTAGTCCAATCAGATGTGTCTCACCTCAACATGGATCTAGTCCAATCAGACATGTCTCACCTCAACATGGATGTAGTCCAATTAGACGTGTCTCACCTCAACATGGATCTAGTCCAATTAGACGTGTCTCACCTCAACATGGATCTAGTCCAATCAGATGTGTCTCACCTCAACATGGATCTAGTCCAATCAGACGTGTCTCACCTCAACATGGATCTAGTCCAATCAGACGTGTCTCACCTCAACATGGATCTAGTCCAATCAGACGTGTCTCACCTCAACATGGATCTAGTCCAATCAGACGTGTCTCACCTCAACATGGATCTAGTCCAATTAGACGTGTCTCACCTCAACATGGATCTAGTCCAATTAGACGTGTCTCACCTCAACCCGTGCATTGACTATCGAGGTATCAACCAAATCACTGTGAGGTACAGCTCCCTGCTTAGTCAATGCACAGGGCTTCTTCACAAAATTGGATCTCAGGAGCGTTTACAACCTGGTGCATATCCGGGAAGCGACGAGGGGAAGACGTCATTTAGTACCACCTCAGGGCACTATGAGAACCTTGTCATGCCGTACGGGTTGATGTCTTCCAGACCTTCCAGATTTTGATGTCTTCCAGATTTTCCGGGACCTGCAGGGGCAGGGTGTAGTAGTGTATATATCGACCACATTCTGATATACTCCGCTACACGCGCCAAGTGTGTGTCCCTGATGCTCAAGGTACTTGGTCGACTGTTGGAGCCTGACCTGTACGTCAAGGCTGAGAAATGTCTGTTCTTCCAACAGTCTGTCTCCTTCCTAGGGTACCGCATTTCAGCTTCAGGGATGGAGATGGAGAGTGACTGCATTTCAGCTTCAGGGGTGGAGATGGAGAGTGACTGCATTTCAGCTTCAGGGGTGGAGATGGAGAGTGACTGCATTTCCACTTCAGGGGTGGAGATGGAGAGTGACTGCATTTCAGCTTCAGGGGTGGAGATGGAGAGTGACTGCATTTCAGCTTCAGGGGTGGAGATGGAGAGTGACTGCATTTCAGCTTCAGGGATGGAGATGGAGAGTGACTGCATTTCAGCTTCATTGGTGGAGATGGAGAGTGACTGCATTTCAGCTTCAGGGGTGGAGATGGAGAGTGACTGCATATCAGCTTCAGGGATGGAGATGGAGAGTGACTGCATTTCAGCTTCAGGGGTGGAGATGGAGAGTGACTGCATTTCAGCTTCAGGGGTGGAGATGGAGAGTGACTGCATTTCAGCTTCAGGGGTGGAGATGGAGAGTGACTGCATTTCAGCTTCAGGGGTGGAGATGGAGAGTGACTGCATTTCAGCTTCAGGGGTGGAGATGGAGAGTGACTGCATTTCAGCTTCAGGGGTGGAGATGGAGAGTGACTGCAGATGGAGAGTTTCCACTTCAGGGGTGGAGATGGAGAGTGACTGCATTTCAGCTTCAGGGGTGGAGATGGAGAGTGACTGCATTTCAGCTTCAGGGGTGGAGATGGAGAGTGACTGCATTTCAGCTTCAGGGATGGAGATGGAGAGTGACTGCATTTCAGCTTCAGGGGTGGAGATGGAGAGTGAGTGGAGATGGAGAGTGACTGCATTTCAGCTTCAGGGGTGGAGATGGAGAGTGACTGCATTTCCACTTCAGGGGTGGAGATGGAGAGTGACTGTATTTCAGCCGTGTGTAATTGGTCGACTCCCACCACAGTAAAGGAGGTGCAGCGGCTTTGGTCAGGAAGCCAAATACTACCAGAGGTTTATCCAGGGCGTTGGTCAGGTAGCCAACTACTACCGGAGGTTTATCCAGGGCTTTGGTCAGGTAGCCAACTACTACCGGAGGTTTATCCAGGGCTTTGGTCAGGTAGCCAACTACTACCGGAGGTTTATCCAGGGCTTTGGTCAGGTAGCCAACTACTACCGGAGGTTTATCCGGGGCTTTGGTCAGGTAGCCAACTACTACCGGAGGTTTATCCAGGGCTTTGGTCAGGTAGCGACTCCCATTACCTCACTGCTGAAGGGGGGACCGGTGCGACTGCAGTGGACGGCTGAGGCGGACAGGGCTTTTGGTCACCTGAGGGCTCTGTTTACCTCGGCTCCCGTGCTGGCTCATCCGGATCTGGGATAGGAGCCGTGCTCTCTCAGCGCTCGGGTACGCCACTAAAGCTCCGTCCCTGTGCTTTCTTTTCGAAGAAGCTCAGCCCGGCGGAGCGAAACTATGATGTGGGGGATCGGGAGCTGTTGGCTGTTGTCAAGGCTCTGAAGGCGTGGAAACTTTGGCTTGAAGGGGCTTAACACCCTATTCTCATCTGGACTGACCACTGCAATCTGGAGTACATCCGGGCAGCGAGGAGACTGAACCCTCGCCAGGCAAGGTGGAGACTGAACCCTCGCCAGGCAAGGTGGAGACGGAACCCTCGCCAGGCAAGGTGGAGACTGAACCCTCGCCAGGCAAGGTGGAGACTGAACCCTCGCCAGGCAAGGTGGAGACTGAACCCTCGCCAGGCAAGGTGGAGACTGAATATTTTTTGTACCCTTTTGTTTTCACCGTCCTACAGACCAGGTTCCCAGAACGCTAAGGCAGACGCACTGTCCTACAGACCAGGTTCCCAGAACGCTAAGGCAGACACACTGTCCTACAGACCAGGTTCCCAGAACGCGAAGGCAAACGCACTGTCCCGGATGTATGACACAGAGGAGCGGTCCATAGATCACACTCCCGAAATTTCGGCCTCTTGCCTGGTGGCACCGGTAGTGTGGGAGCTGGATGCGGACATCGAGCGGCGTTACGTACAGAGCCCACTTCCCCCCACCTGCCCAGAGGGACGTTACAGCCCTTACCCATTCCACAATGTCCGTGGTCGCACCTGTCTGTGGATTTCCTCAAGGATCTTCCTCCCTCACGATCCTGGTCGTTGTGGATCAGTTCTCTAAGTCCTGCCGTCTCCTTCCTTTTCCCAGTCTCCAAACGGCCCTACAGACTGAGGAGGCCCTGCTTACACACGTCTTCCGGCACTATGGGGTGCCAGAGGTTATAGTGTCTGATCGAGGTCACCAGTTCACGTCAAGGGTCTGGAGGGCGTTTATGGAACGTCTGGGGTCTCGGTCAGCCTTACCTCTGGTTTTCACCTCCGCCACCGCAGTGAGGCCCTGGTCTGGCTCTCGACCCGAAACCTGCCCCTCCGCCTGCCCTGCCAGAAGCTGGGCCCGCTGTTTGTGGGGCCATTCAAAGTCCTGGGGAGACTGAACGAGGTTTGCTTCAGGTTACAGCTTCCCCTCGATTACCGTATTAACCCCTCGTTCCATGTGTCTCTCCTCAGGCCGGTGGTGGCTGGTCCACTCCATGAGTCTGAGGTGCAGGTGGTTCCTCCACCCCCTCTGGACATCGAGGGGGCCCCGGCGTATGCTGTTTGAGCCATAATGGACTCGAAGGCATCGGGCGAAAGGCCTTCAGTACCTCGTGGAGTGGGAGGGGTACGGTCCGGAAGAGAGATGCCGGGTGCCGGTGTCGGACCCTTCATTGCTGTGGGAGTTCCACCGTCTCCATCCGGATCGCCCTGCACGTCAAGGGGGGGTTACTGTTACAACTTCCACAGCAGTCGGTCCCGCTACTTGTTCGGGCAGCGTTCGGCGTTCGACGTCATCGGCCTTCCAGCCATCGCCGATCCACTTTTAATTTTCCATTTGTTTTGTCTTTGTTTTAAACGCCTGGTTCCAATTCTAAATGACATGTTCATTATTTAACCCTCTGTTTTCTCCATGGTTTTTGTGCGGGATTGTTTTATGTATGTTTGGTCTGTTACTGTGGGCTCGGTATTTACGACACGTTATTGGAATATTTGAGTAAAGTTACATGTGTTACTCATCTCTACTGTCCTGACTCCTCTGCACCAGCTACACCCAGAACATTACAGTAGTACTGTGAACAAAGTAGCTGAATTGTCAAAGCCTGAGGTCACCCAAAGACAAGTAATCCAGAACTTTCTCTGGTAAAGAATTACAAATCTACCACTTTCATATAAACCCCTCGATACACAGCAGAACATCTACACTGAATCCATCCACCAAACATCATGATTTTAATGAACACTTTTTATGAAACTAAAATAACCTTCAACTACAGTATATATGAAGGGATTGTTGTCATTGTTATATTATATAGGCTACAGGAAGTTATATTCTTCCATTTTAAATAACAGGTTCTCCCTCCATCTACAATCATCAGGTCTGCTTGCAGAGGAACAGAATGTCTTGGAAAGCCAGACCTTCCATTACTATTTATCAAGCATACACACTCACACTCTTTCAAACATTATTATTTGAGAAAGTTATTAGGGGTAGTAACTAGCATAACTTATTTGACTATTTCTTTCACACACACCTCATTGGCTAGGTTAGCTAGCAAGCTGTCATTAATTTCCATCACTAATTAATATCCAGAAACAAGTCTTCAATGTCTATAACCACATAAAAACAAGAGACCAGCACTGAAATACCAAGAGATGAACATAGAGAAAAGTCCCTTCATCCAGCTGGTCCTGAAGCTTAGTTCACAAACCACTACTAACCCAACAAAGCCTCAGGACAGAACTCAGACAGTCTGGCCCAAACAAATTATAACCAAACATACATAAACGATGGCAAACTATCTGACCACTGTGACTGAGAAAAAAAACTGAGAAAAAAATTGACAATTTAGACTCAGTGAGCATAGCCTTGCTATTGAGAGAGGTAGGCAGAGAGAAGACAGGCTATGTGCCCACTGCCCACAAAATGAGTGGGATACTGAGCTGCACTTCCTAACCTCCTGCCAAATGTACAACGATAAAAGAGACACATATTTCCCTCAGATTACAAAGACCCCAAAATAATTTGAAAACAAATATAATATTGTTATCTGTTAGGTAAAATACCACAGTGTGCAATCATGTCAGCAGAATGTGTGACCTGTTGTGATGAGAACAGGGTAACCATTGGAGAACAAACACCACAGTAAATAAAACTTAGTGGAGCCAGATGGCTGAGAGGGCCCTAGTGGAGCCAGCTGGTTGAGAGGGCCCTAGTGGCCAGCTGGTTGAGAGGGCCCTAGTGGAGCCAGATGACTGAGAGGGCTCTAGTGGAGCCAGCTGGTTGAGAGGGCCCTAGTGGAGCCGGCTGGTTGAGAGGGCCCTAGTGGAGCCAGCTGGTTGAGAGGGCCCTAGTGGAGCCGGCTGGATGAGAGGGCCCTAGTTGAGCCAGCTGGTTGAGAGGGCCCTAGTGGAGCCGGCTGGTTGAGAGGGCCCTAGTGGAGCCAGATGGCTAAGAGGGCCCTAGTGGAGCCGGCTGTTTGAGAGGGCCCTAGTGGAGCCAGCTGGTTGAGAGGGCCCTAGTGGAGCCAGATGACTGAGAGGGCTCTAGTGGAGCCAGCTGGCTGAGAGGGCCCTAGTGGAGCCGGCTGGTTGAGAGGGCCCAATTGTAGCCAGCTGGTTGAGAGGGCCTAGTGGAGCTAGATGACTGAGAGGGCCTTAGTGGAGTCGGCTGGTTGACAGGGCCCTACTGAGCCAGCTGGCTGAGAGTACTCTAGTGGAGCCGGCTGGTTGGGAGGGCCCTAGTGGAGCCAGCTGGTTGAGGGGGCCCTAGTGAAGCCAGATGACTGAGAGGGCCTTAGTGGAGCCGGCTGTTTGAGAGGGCCTTAGTGGAGCCGGCTGACTGAGAGGAACTTAGTGGAGCCAGCTGGTTTAAAGGGCCCTAGTGGATCCGGCTGACTGAGAGGGCCTTAGTGGAGCCAGCTGGTTTAGAGGGCCTTAGTGGATCCGGCTGAATGAGAGGGCCTTAGTGGAGCCAGCTGGTTTAGAGGGCCTTAGTGGATCCGGCTGAATGAGAGGGCCTTAGTGGAGCCAGCTGGTTTAGAGGGCCTTAGTGGATCCGGCTGAATGAGAGGGCCCTAGTGGAGCCAGATGACTGAGAGGGCTCTAGTGGAGCCAGCTGGTTGAGAGGGCCCTAGTGGAGCCGGCTGGTTGAGAGTGCCCATGTGGAGCCAGCTGGTTGAGAGGGCCCTGTTGGAGCTGGCTTGTTGAGAGGGCCTTAGTGAAGCCAGCTGGTTGAGAGGGCCTTAGTGGAACCGGCTGGTTGAGAGGGCCTTAGTGGAGCCGGGTGACTGAGAGGGCCTTAGTGAAGCCAGCTGATTGAGAGGGCCTTAATGGATCCAGCTGGTTGAGAGGGCCTTAATGGATCCAGCTGGTTGAGAGGGCCCTAGTGGAGCCAGCTGGTTGAAAGGGCCCGATAAGAGCCAGCTGGTTGAGAGGGCCTTAGTGGAGCCGGGTGACTGAGAGGGCCTTAGTGAAGCCAGCTGATTGAGAGGGCCTTAATGGATCCAGCTGGTTGAGAGGGCCTTAGTGGAGCCGGGTGACTGAGAGGGCCTTAATGGATCCAGCTGGTTGAGAGGGCCTTAATGGATCCAGCTGGTTGAGAGGGCCCTAGTGGAGCCAGCTGGTTGAAAGGGCCCGATAAGAGCCAGCTGGTTGAGAGGGCCCTAGTGGAGCCAGCTGGTTGAGAGGGCCCTAGTGGAGCAAGCTGGTTGAGAGGGCACCAGTGGAGCCAGCTGGTTGAGAGGGCACCAGTGTAGCCAGCTGGTTGAGAGGGCCCTATTGCAGCCAGGTGACTGAGAGGGCCCTTGTGGAGCCAGCTGGTTGAGAGGGCCCTAGTGGAGCCAGCTGGTTGAGAGGGCCCTAGTGGAGCCAGCTGGTTGAGAGGGCCCTAGTGGAGCCAGCTGGTTGAGAGGGCCCTAGTGGAGCCAGCTGGTTGAGAGGGCCCAGTGGAGCCAGCTGGTTGAGAGGGCACCAGTGTAGCCAGCTGGTTGAGAGGGCCCTATTGGAGCTGGCTTGTTGAGAGGGCCTTAATGGAGCCGGGTGACTGAGAGGGCCCTAGTGGAGCCAGCTGGTTGAGAGGGCCCTAGTGGAGCCAGCTGGTTGAGAGGGCCCTATTGGAGCTGGCTGGTTGAGAGGGCCTTAGTGGAGCTGGCTTGTTGAGAGAGCCTTAGTGGAGCCGGCTGACTGTGAGGGCCTTAGTGGAGCCGGCTGACTGTGAGGGCCTTAGTGGAGCCAGCTGACTGAGAGGGCCTAGGTGAAGCCAGCTGACTGAGAGGGCCTTAGTTGAGCCAGGTGACTGAGAGGGCCTTAGTGGAGCCAGCTGACTGAGAGGGCCTTTGTGGAGCCAGCTGGTTGAGAGGGCCTTAATGGATCCAGCTGGTTGAGAGGGCCTTAATGGATCCAGCTGGTTGAGAGTGCCCTAGTGGAGCAGGCTGGTTGAGAGAGCCCTAGTGGAGCCAGCTGGTTGAAAGGGCCCGATAAGAGCCAGCTGGTTGAGAGGACCCTAGTGGAGCCAGCTGGTTGAGAGGGCCCTAGTGGAGCCAGCTGGTTGAGAGGGCACCAGTGGAGCCAGCTGGTTGAGAGGGCACCAGTGTAGCCAGCTGGTTGAGAGGGCCCTATTGGAGCTGGCTTGTTGAAAGGGCCTTAGTGGAGCTGGCTTGTTGAGAGAGCCTTAGTGGAGCCAGCTGACTGTGAGGGCCTTAGTGGAGCCAGCTGACTGAGAGGGCCTTAGTGGATCCAGCTGGCTGAGAAGGTCTTAGTGTTGCCCTTACTTGATACTTTCTCTCTCCTCCTCAAATATCCCCTCCCCTTCTCTCTCCCCTCCCTTTCTCTCTCATTCTCTCTCCTCCACAAATCTCTCTCCCCTTCACCTCTCCACCCTCCCCTTCTCTCTCCCCTACCCTCCTCTGTCCCCTCCCCTCCTCTGTCCCCTCCCCTTCTCTCTCCTCTGTTCACCCCATTCCTCCCCTCTCTCTCACGCTGCTCATCTCTCTTTTTCTCTCTCGCTCATGTTCTCTCTCTCTCTCATAGTGTTGGACCTGTTGATCTTGACTCAGCTCATAGACCTCTAGCATCTACACCCCTCCCTTCTCCTACTCTAACATAACACCAATATAATATATAATACATCGTATATACTCTCATTCATTTACATTGAGACAGATACAATCAATCATTGACACACTGAATATACAACAGTCAGATGCAGGACACCATCACAACTTAACTGACATTAGTGCCTGTCCCCAGATGGACAGTTAGACTACAGTAAAGTATATTTACAGGTGATCACATCATTGTCCTGCTTTGAGACAGATGTTTACTGTCTGCTTCCAGTTGTATGTTATTTTACTAACCCTGCAAATTATAATATATCTTACAATATTAAATCATATCTCAGTAACTGTCACAAGTGTATATCACTATAACAGCATCCTACCTGTGCTCCAGAATAGGATCATGAAAATCACTGCAGGTATCATATCTGTCTCTAACTGGGGCTCCACTGAGTGAAACAAGTCTACTGTCATGAAGAGAGGACTGAAGAGTGAGAAATACTGCTAGACTATATGACTTCTATCTCATCTCTTCCTTACTTCTATGACGTGACAAACCTTTAAGCAGATAAGATCAGTGGTTAAACCCACCAACCTACAGGAAACACTGACATTAGAAAAACTCCACAGGAAACTGCTGGCAGAACAGCAAAGTTACACATAGTTGTGCTATAACATCACAAGTTCACAGCTGATTATATACATGTTTTCACTCTCTCGTGGTATGATCACCTATGTCAATGTGTGTGTGTATCAATAAGCTGAGGTTACCTTATAAAGTAACTTGGTACAGTAGCTTCTCTGAATTCATTAGCATTGTCCACTGTCACACAATACCAACATGTCAAAACCAGACAGTGGTTACTTCTCTTTATCTAGTTTCAGTCTAAACCAGACCCAGCCTGCAAGCCCACTCTCACATCCGCCAGGGCCTAACCACAAAGACTAATATAGACTCAGACCCAGCCTGCAAGAACACTCTTACATCAGCCAGGGCCGAACCACAAAGACTAATATAGATGCTTGTACAACGTATAGTGGCAGAGTTTTAGACACATAGAAACAGTATCTATTATAAGGCCTGCAGCAAAACAGATGAATCTTCAAGTCCCCTTAATCACTAATGGGGAGGGTCTTTGGGCCCCACCCTCTACAATGACATTAACACTTGGTAGACTATATAACTTAAACATCCATGGTGGTGATATTAACACTTTGTAGACTATATAACTTAAACATATTGGTTGTTCCTGTTGGGTAGCAACTTCACCAGCTTGTTGTTGTTGTTTTTCTGAAGCATCTTGTGTGATGTTGGTCTTGAGGGGAGAAGGTGAGAGAAGATGGATTCTACTCTAGATACAGTACAGTTACAGTACATTACTATATACAGCACATTACTATATACAGTACAGTTACAGTACATTACTATATACAGTACATTACTATATACAGTACAGTTACAGTACATTACTATATACAGTACAGTTACAGTACATTACTATATACAGTACAGTTACAGTACATTACTATATACAGTACAGGTACAGTACATTACTATATACAGTATAGTACAGCTACAGTACATTACTATATACAGTACAGTTACAGTACATTACTATATACAGTACATTACTATATACAGTACAGTTACAGTACATTACTATATACAGTACAGTTACAGTACATTACTATATACAGTACAGTTACAGTACATTACTATATTCAGTACATTACTATATACAGTAGAGTTACAGTACATTACTATATACAGTATAGTACAGCTACAGTACATTACTATATACAGTATAGTACAGCTACAGTACATTACTATATACAGTATAGTACAGCTACAGTACATTACTATATACAGTATAGTACAGCTACAGTACATTACTATATACAGTATAGTACAGGTACAGTACATTACTATATACAGTATAGTACAGCTACAGTACATTACTATATACAGTACATTACTATATACAGTACAGTTACAGTACATTACTATATACAGTACAGTTACAGTACATTACTATATACAGTACAGTTACAGTACATTACTATATACAGTACAGGTACAGTACATTACTATATACAGTATAGTACAGCTACAGTACATTACTATATACAGTACAGTTACAGTACATTACTATATACAGTACATTACTATATACAGTACAGTTACAGTACATTACTATATACAGTACAGTTACAGTACATTACTATATACAGTACAGTTACAGTACATTACTATATTCAGTACATTACTATATACAGTACAGTTACAGTACATCACTATATACAGTACAGTTACAGTACATTACTATATACAGTACATTACTATATATAGTACAGTTACAGTTCCCAAACAAAGACAAACACTTCCCGTGTTTGAAAGAAAAAAACTTCCTACAAAGACTATTTTCCTGACTGTCTCTACTGATGGCCTCTAACAGCAGAATAAAATAAGTGGGATATTTAAACAGCACTGAAACAAAGTAGGTTGCTAGTTGACGATGTGTTGTAAATTGTTTCAATGCTGCCGTCTACAGATCTTCTAATGTATTGTAATACCACATGTACCAATACAGTAGAATAGACAGGGACACTGTGTCATGGTACAATGACCCTCCATCCAATGTTCTGCTGCTGTTGTGCAACATTGTGACGCCACTGACATGTTTACAGGTTGCCATGCCGACGAAAGAGAAGGTGTTTTCATTCTGTAACAAGGCCTTCACTTCAGTCTGGATGGCTGGTTGACTGCAGACAGGTTACACAGTATCAGTGGAGGTGTTAGGCTGTTTCTGCTCTCCTCCCAACTACTAATGGAATTGTCCTGCCAATGCAACGTATGAAAATGTATCCAGTCACTACTGTAAGTCTCTCTGGATAAGAGCGTCTGCTAAATGAATCACATGTTCAATGTAATGTTCAGTTTGACAATATCAATGGAATAGACCAAAGCAGAGGCATGTATTTAGATATGAACAGATTTCTCGATTGAGGATAATGTCAGTATTTAGCTACGTTATTAGCTGTTTTGCTCACCAAAGGTGAAACAAAGTGAAACTGTTGGCGTCAAAGCCTCAGTTCCGGGAGAGTAGTGGGTGAAACCATTCACATCATGAAAAGGGGTGATATAATTAAAGTTTCCTTTCATTATGTGTTACTGAATTCATGAAAATATTTGCTGCCATTGTAGGAATGTTGGTAATACGAGAGGTCTTCGGACGTACCATTTTTGTATTATTTTCTTTGAAAGAACAACTAGTGTGGTTTGAGTGCTTCTCCCCTATTTGGGAAGTTGGTCTGCCCGCTCCTCAGTCTGACAGATATTCTGAGAGCAGGTTCGAGTCCTCTTCCTCTGTACATAAAAACTGCTTCAAACTGTATAACACAATAGTGGTTTTGGAAAACTGGTTCATATATCCTAAAGTCAATAGCGAATGTGGCTCTGTATATATTTATTTGGCCGTTCATGAATTGAAGACCTATTTCAGCCAGTTAACCAAGTTGTTGCTGTCTTAGCTCGCCGTGTTAATGACGAGCTAACGAGCACCGTTGGTCTCTGCACTACAATGTCACGCCAGTTATTACCAGCAGGTGATTTACTAGCAGGTGACTTATTGAAATATTAAGTGAATGTTTATTTTCTTACTACCGTACATTTTTTATATAAAAGGGTTGTACTTGTGTTCTGTATTTATGGATTAATATCACTTCACATTGAGGGTTTGTATCAATAACGTTACTGTTGTTCCTATCTAACAGATATCTTGTGTCCTACCTAACCATGTGTCACTACTGTTGTTCCTATCTAACAGATATCTTGTGTCCTACCTAACCATGTATCACTACTGTTGTTCCTATCTAACAGATATCTTGTGTCCTACCTAACCATGTGTCACTACTGTTGTTCCTATCTAACAGATATCTTGTGTCCTACCTAACCATGTGTCACTACTGTTGTTCCTATCTAACAGATATCTTGTGTCCTACCTAACCATGTGTCACTACTGTTGTTCCTATCTAACAGATATATTGTGTCCTACCTAACCATGTATCACTACTGTTGTTCCTATCTAACATATATCTTGTGTCCTACCTAACCATGTGTCACTACTGTTGTTCCTATCTAACAGATATCTTGTGTCCTACCTAACCATGTGTCACTACTGTTGTTCCTATCTAACAGATATCTTGTGTCCTACCTAACCATGTGTCACTACTGTTGTTCCTGTCTAACAGATATCTTGTGTCCTACCTAACCATGTGTCACTACTGTTGTTCCTATCTAACAGATATCTTGTGTCCTACCTAACCATGTGTCACTACTGTTGTTCCTGTCTAACAGATATCTTGTGTTACAATAGTGCTGGAAACACTGCTAATCCAACAATAGTGCTCCGTGTCTGTACTATAGAAACACTGCTAATCCAACAATAGTGCTCGGTGTCTGTACTATAGAAACACTGCTAATCCAACAATAGTGCTCCGTGTCTGTACTATAGAAACACTGCTAAAACAACAATAGTGCTCGGTGTCTGTACTATAGAAACACTGCTAATCCAACAATAGTGCTCAGTGTCTGTACTATAGAAACACTGCTAATCCAACAATAGTGTAGGTGTCTGTACTATAGAAACACTGCTAATCCAACAATAGTGCTCAGTGTCTGTACTATAGAAACACTGCTAATCCAACAATAGTGCTTGGTGCCTGTTTCAAAAGTGGTTGCAATACTACAGGTTCACACTTGAATTAAAGGGAAACTACATTTCTAATCTACATTTCTTAGATTTTCCCGAAAACTCAAATGTGGTCTTCTAATGTCCTTAATCATTGTTATATACTTAGTACATTCAATTGTATTGTTTTTCTGTTCAAAGTCTGACTTTGAGAACAAAAACCTGAAATAAAAAGGAGATCAATTCCGAAACCTGTTTCTCTGTTTCAATAATAGTAATACTATTATCCTACTGAACAGTACAGCTTGGGTTGGTCTACTATTATCCTACTGAACAGCACAGCTTGGGTTGGTCTACTATTATCCTACTGAACAGTACAGCTTGGGTTGGTCTACTATTATCCTACTGAACAGTACAGCTTGGGTTGGTCTACTATTATCCTACTGAACAGTACTGCTTGGGTTGGTCAACTATTATCCTACTGACCAGTACAGCTTGGGTTGGTCTACTATTATCCTACTGACCAGTACAGCTTGGGTTGGTCTACTATTATCCTACTGACCAGTACAGCTTGGGTTGGTCTACTATTATCCTACTGACCAGTACAGCTTGGGTTGGTCTACTATTATCCTACTGAACAGTACAGCTTGGGTTGGTCTACTATTATCCTACTGAACAGTACAGCTTGGGTTGGTCTACTATTATCCTACTGACCAGTACAGCTTGGGTTGGTCTACTATTATCCTACTGAACAGTACAGCTTGGGTTGGTCTACTATTATCCTACTGAACAGTACAGCTTGGGTTGGTCTACTATTATCATACTGAACAGTACAGCTTGGGTTGGTCTACTATTATCCTACTGAACAGTACAGCTTGGGTTGGTCTACTATTATCCTACTGAACAGTACAGCTTGGGTTGGTCTACTATTATCCTACTGACCAGTACAGCTTGGGTTGGTCTACTATTATCCTACTGAACAGTACAGCTTGGGTTGGTCTACTATTATCCTACTGAACAGTACAGCTTGGGTTGGTCTACTATTATCCTACTGAATAGTACATCATAGCTTGGGTTGGTCTACTATTATCCTACTGAACAGTACGGCTTGGGTTGGTCTACTATTATCCTACTGAACAGTACGGCTTGGGTTGGTCTACTATTATCCTACTGACCAGTACAGCTTGGGTTGGTCTACTATTATCCTACTGACCAGTACAGCTTGGGTTGGTCTACTATTATCCTACTGACCAGTACAGCTTGTGTTGGTCTGACTGTGAAAGACCAATATGGGGATTTATAGTTTTAGGTCATTCAGTGTATGCCACCGTTTCTCATATAATCTTTCACACAGTGTGCCTTTCCTTCTCTGGGCCGTTTGGAAAATGTTTTACTAAATTAGAGTACTGTATACCCACTTCTCCAGGCACCACTACACCACTGACCTACACAACAGCTTTCAACATACCAGTTCAAAAGAAATGCTGGTATAAATTATACAATATTAAAATATGTCAAATTATCAATTTATTTGTTTCAAAAGTTGTTGCAATGCTGTGAAAAACAGTTGTATTGAACTACAGTGCTAAAATAATCGATATTGTCAAATTTGAGCTTGTCCTTGCAAGGGGACTCTTATTTAGAGTAAAATATATATATATCTATATATATTTTTATTTATTTATTTTTTCTATTTTTATTATTAATATTTTTATTTCGAAAAAAATAATATGCTTTTGTGCTGCCAACATATTATCCTGCTGCTCGCAGAACGGTCATATCGGCGTTGAACTTTGAATATTTGTACGGTGTGCTGCGAGGTACAAAATGCACAGAAATATAGAGAGAAGGATTATATTACGTTCTTTCCACCAGGGGGCGACAAACGACAGTTAATATTCCAGAATAGAGCACCACAGAATGTGTTGGCTCCCTTTGACAAGTGGTCAATTTGGAGATCCTCCGGCCTGGGCCAGGGGTGCGTCCCAAAAGTATTTACTGATTCCTGAAGTGTACACTCATTCACTACTCCCCATAAAGTGTAAAAGCATTGGATTGGTGAAGGCGAAGGTTATGGCATGAGTTTCCATACTAATCTATTCTTGTCAAATCCTGTCCATGAAGGGAGGTGAGCAAGCACACACTTTGGGAGGAAGGAGAGATTATTGGGGCACAGACCAGGTATGCAGACGTTTCGTAGATGTTTCCCCAGCCAGGTACCACTACAACACATACCAGTCAATCAATATATCATCAAATCCTTTATGATGAGCCAATTTTACTTCAGGCGTTTCAGTGGTGGTCTGGAACAAAATCCTGCAAAACCTGTATCTCTCTAGGGTTGGTGGGTGACTGTATCTCTCCAGGGTTGGTGGGTGACTGTATCTCTCCAGGGTTGGTGGGTGACTGTGTCTCTCCAGGGTTGGTGGGTGACTGTATCTCTCCAGGGTTGGTGGTGACTGTGTCTCTCCAGGGTTGGTGGGTGACTGTATCTCTCCAGGGTTGGTGGGTGACTGTATCTCTCCAGGGTTGGTGGGTGACTGTATCTCTCTAGGGTTGGTGGGTGACTGTATCTCTCCAGGGTTGGTGGGTGACTGTATCTCTCCAGGGTTGGTGGTGACTGTGTCTCTCCAGGGTTGGTGGGTGACTGTATCTCTCCAGGGTTGGTGGGTGACTGTATCTCTCCAGGGTTGGTGGGTGACTGTATCTCTCCAGGGTTGGTGGGTGACTGTATCTCTCCAGGGTTGGTGGGTGACTGTATCTCTCCAGGGTTGGTGGGTGACTGTATCTCTCCAGGGTTGGTGGGTGACTGTATCTCTCCAGGGTTGGTGGGTGACTGTATCTCTCCAGGGTTGGTGGGTGACTGTATCTCTCCAGGGTTGGTGGGTGACTGTATCTCTCCAGGGTTGGTGGGTGACTTCTGGACCCTGACCAGACATGTAGTAGTTGGCTCTGCATTTACACTCACCATAGTATGGAGGATAAATAACTACACACCAGGACTACAATACATCATAGTCTATGGAGGATAAATAACTACACACCAGGACAGCAATACATCATAGTCTATGGAGGATAAATAACTACACACCAGGACAACAATACATCATAGTCTATGAGGAGGATAAATAACTACACACCAGGACAACAATACATCATAGTCTATGGAGGATAAATAACTACACACCAGGACAACAATACATCATAGTCTATGAGGAGGATAAATTACTACACACCAGGACAACAATACATCATAGTCTATAGAGGATAAATAACTACACACCAGGCCAACAATACATCATAGTCTATGGAGGATAAATAACTACACACCAGGACAACAATACATCATAGTCTATGTGGAGGATAAATAACTACACACCAGGACAACAATACATCATAGTCTATGAGGAGGATAAATTACTACACACCAGGACAACAATACATCATAGTCTATGAGGAGGATAAATAACTACACACCAGGACAACAATACATCATAGTTTATAGAGGATAAATTACTACACACCAGGACAACAATACATCATAGTCTATGGAGGATAAATAACTACACACCAGGACAACAATACATCATAGTCTATAGAGGATAAATAACTACACACCAGGACAACAATACATCATAGTCTATGGAGGATAAATAACTACACACCAGGACAACAATACATCATAGTCTATAGAGGATACATAAATACACACCAGGACAACAATACATCATAGCCTATAGAGGATACATAACTACATTGATGTCTTCTCTTCTCTCTCTCTGTTTGTTTGTAGTTTCTCACTGTTTGAATTAGCAGGTGTTATTATTATCCCCTCATCTGTATGTGAGAGAGACAGAAAGAGCGAGAGACACAGACAGAGACAGACAGATGAGACCCCTAAGCAAGCTGGACCTGGGGCTCTGTTCACATACACAAACAGACCCCACAGAGCCCCAGGACAGCAAACACATTAGACCCAACCAAATCATGAGAAAACAAAAAGATAATTACTTGACACATTGGAATGAATTAACAAAAAACAGAGCAAACTATGCTATTTGGCCCTAAACAGAGAGAACACAGTGGCAGAATACCTGACCACTGTGACTGACCCCAACTTAAAGAAAGCTTTGACTATGTACAGACTGAGTGAGCATAGCCTTGCTATTGAGAAAGGCCACCGTAGGCAGACCTCAAATCAAATAGTTACGAGTTAAACGATGCAGTTTATAGAAATATGGATAAGAATAAGAAATGAAAGTAACAAGTAATTAAAGAGTAAAAAGTAATTAAAGAGCAACAGTAAAATAACAATAGCAGGACTATATACAGGTCAGTACCTGGCTCTCCAGAGAAGACAGGCTATGTGCCCACAACCCACAAAATGAGGTGGAAACTGACATGCACTTCCTAACCTCCTGCCAAATGTATGACCAGTTAAATCATACTGTCTGTTGTAGTCTGTCCAAGAGGGGAATCACACAGACTGAACTCAGTTAATTCATACTGTATGTTGTCGTCTGTCTAATAATTAAATCACACAAGACTGACAGCCTGTAATTTTATTAAAAGCATTCAGTTGATTTTATTAAAAATCATTCAGTTGATTACATGGCAGTTTAAAGAGCAACATCAAAACAATAATCTACATCATAATCAATATCATAACATTTATAATCAATAACATCATGAGTGGTAAACAACAACAAACCCCTTTATTAAAAAATGTTTCAAAATACAAAGAATGAACAGATGATTATTATAATACCTGGACTAATAATGGAAACACTTCAAGATAAAGAATCTAAGAGACACTAAATAAGATAAAGAATCTAAGAGACACTAAATAAGATAAAGAATCTAAGAGACACTAAATAAGATAAAGAATCTAAGAGACACTAAATAAGATGAAGACAAAAGCAGGAAAGCATTTTAGAACACAAAACAGACGTCATTGAGAAACTCTTAAAAAAATTAAAATCCCATGTTACCCAGAACCCCATGTTACCAAAACCCCATGTTACCAAAACCCCATGTTACCCCAAACCCCATGTTACCCCAAACCCCATGTTACCCCAAACCCATGTTACCCAAACCCCATGTTACCCAAAACCCCATGTTACCCAAAACCCCATGTTACCCAAAACCCCATGTTACCCCAAACCCCATGTTACCCCAAACCCCATGTTACCCAAAACCCCATGTTACCCCAAACCCCATGTTACCCAGAACCCCATGTTACCCCAAACCCCATGTTACCCAGAACCCCATGTTACCCAAAAACCCATGTTACCCAAAAACCCATGTTACCAAACCCCATGTTACCCAAAACCCCATGTTACCCAAAACCCCATGTTACCATAACCCCATGTTACCAAAACCCCATGTTTCTCTGGTGGTAAAAATCAAACTAAATGAATAATGGTGGTTGCAGTCACTCCTTTTAGATTTCTTACAAGGTTCTAGAAAAATAAACTTATTCTCAAATTGTTATTAAAATTAGAAATACTTAAGTTTTGTCACCACATTTTAAACACGAGTCCACTGCTGACCATCGATTTAAAACACAAAACTGACCTAAGATCAGCATGTAGGGTCAGCTTCATTCTACTCCTACTCCGTCCCCTGGGCTGCTCTCTCCTCTCCCGGTCCAGCTTCAGCTCTGGAGCTCAGAGAGACCATCTCCATGGCATTGACATAAAGATCCATGCTGCTCACCCTGTTCACTCTCTTCTGCCTCCTGGTGGGCTAGGGAGACACAGCACCAACAGTCAGACATTTACTCTCTAGTATCTCCATTCTCTCTCCCCTCACCCTCTCCCTCTAGTTTAAATGACTTGTAACGTCTGAGTAAATGTCTTTACCTTGTAGTACAGGTAGGAGGTGGTGATTGTTGTCAGTAGGATCAGCAGCACTACAACGTGTCTGATGATGAAGGCTGGCAGAGGAGAGGCTGCAAACAGAAAGACCTTTGATGAGGGGACTGATCATCATCACATAGATCTGTGGGAAATCTGTCAATGACAAAGTTATAAGTCTGGTTCATGTTCAGTTACCTGTGATGGTGAGGGAGAGGAGCTCACTCTCAGAGGAGAAGTTATGAGAGAAAACATAATTCTCATAAACACATCTGTAGTTCCCTTGGTGGGAGTCATCTGCAGCAGGGAAGAGGAAGGCAGCAGAGTGATTGACAGCTGGCTGGGTCTGGGTTCTGTTGGAGCCGGTGAACGTGAGGAGGAAGGAGCCTCCTGGGTACTGTGGCTGAGTGGAGCAGGTGATGGTGAAGTTGTAGCCCCTGAACATCTCGGGCCCCTGGTGGCCCCTGAGACCCCTCCCATTGGGTCAGTCAGGAAGATATCAGGCTGGACCAGAAGATCTGTAACAATAAAAGAGAACAAGAAAAACCTCTTCAACTAGTTTCCTATAAATATGACAATAACATCAGCATGTAACAGTGCCAGCCACCCTCCCTCACAGGGCAACATGAGTAGTGGGCCTACAGTCACTGAGACAACATATGTTGATATCAGGCTTAAGCAGGACATCTGGAACAAGAGGAGAGAAAAAGAAAACGTAGCTCCTCAACTACTTTCCTCATTTAGATGTGACAATAACATGACATGTGACAGTGGTAGTGGGTAGAGACGTTCACTGAGATGACACTCAAATACAAAAGCATTCTGGGATATTTAAGTTGTATTTGATTCCAACTTGACTGAGTGATCTATTTAGTAAAGCAGACTGACAAGTTAAACAGTCATCATGAGAGGTGCAGAGGAAGTTGTATGAATGAAGGAAATCAGTTGAATGTAATTATAATATGTTGATATTTCCTGAGCAGATCACTGTGAGTCCAGGAAGGAGATATAATACATGGACTAAAGTATGTGGAACTCAGCAGTGAGTTTAACAACAGAGGATTATTTTTACGCTCTACGTGGTTCAGCCCTTGACTGTCTGTTCTGTGAGCTTGTGTTGTCTACCACTTCACTGTTGAGCCATTGTTGCTCCTAGATGTGCCACGTTGAAATTCACCGAGACCTTCAGAAAGGACATTTTACTGGCGATGTTTGTCTATGGAGATTGCATGGCTGTGTGCTCAATTTTATACACCTGTCAGCAACAGGTGGGCTGAAATAGCCGAATCCACGAATGTCCACATTCTTTTGGCCACATAGTGTATCTTGTTATTACCTGAGCAGATCACTGTGAGTCCAGGAGAGAGATTATAACTTCTGGAACACTCCCTCAGTGAAGACTCAGACCCATAACAGGAAAGTCTAAACGCTCTAGTGGTGTCTACAAGTAGTACTGAAACAGTGGAGCCACAACCCAGCTGTCTACACACTACTGCAGCTACATCCCAGTCCTCAGCTCCCACAGTCCTCCACTCTCCCTGGTCGTACCACTCCACTCCACCAGCACAGCGACTGCCTCCTCCTACCAGCCTCACATCATCAGGCTCTGAGAAAAGAAAAGAGAGAGACAGTAATCTTACTATTTTCTCACTAAAACACCTATATTGTCTCTCATATTCTTCACTCCAGATGAGAAACAATGTTGATTGAATGACAAACTGTTTCTTACCTGAGCAGGTGAGTCCAACAGCATTACCAGGTAGGCAGTTGTTGTGTTTTCTGTCTGAGGTGTCACAGTCCAGGAGAAGGGACTCTTTGCCTTTACACTGGAACTCTTTATCCCAGGTCTGACCCTCACCTTCTCCATAGAGCCCCCCCTGTAGAGCTGCAGGAGCCCCACAGCCAAGATCCCTACAGACTACCTCTGCATCCTGCTGGTCAAAGTCAGCTTCACACACTGAGGCCCAGGACTGATTGGACTTCACCTCCACTCTCCCAGAGCAGAGACCAGCTCCATCCACAAGCCGCACAGACTCTGGAGAAAAAGAGTTGGTTGAACATTCAATCAGTTTTGTTGATGACACTGTCAAGGACTAAACACAAATATGTTGGATAAAAGATTGTAGTTTGCTATGTTTGATACTGTAAGAGGTAGAAATGGGTTCTTAGTCACTCAGGATCGGGTTGGGAATAATGCAGGCAGGAGACAGGAATAAGTTCACTTCACTTTATAGAAAATAAACAGCTGGACATCCATCAGGCAGCTTCACTTCAGTACCATCTGAACTACAATGATCTGCCCATGAACATCTCCCATAAACCAATATGACAAACACAAATATAATGTTTAAATACATCTGATATCTCTCCCTCTATTTAAATGAATTAAAAACACATAAAGATGATACATGGTAATATTGTATAATGTACAAAATTAATCTCTCAATATGACCAGTCTCTTACCTGAACAGGTCACATGATGATAAGTTCTACCATTACAGCCACCAGGTCCTCCTCTTACAATGTCACACTGTCTAACAGAAGACTCATTTCCATAGCAACCACCTAGTATGACTCTTCGTTTTCCATCTTCAAGCAGAGGCATTCCAGATTCAGCTACAGGATTCCCACAGTCCAGCTCTCTACACACAACCTTGACCTCTATCATCATTCTCCACCACCCAGAACATAGACCCAACCACTCTCCTTCATTGAAGACTTCCACTGTCCCAGAACAGGAAGTGGTCCCATTCACCAGTCTGACTGAGAGTTCAGCTGTAAACAGCAGAGAGGAAAACACAGTGGTGAGGACAGATGATGACAGTGATTCTGTTATTCTAACAGCAGTAATGCTTTGTGGTTGACAAGTATTAGTAGTTCCATAAAACACTACTTGTTATTGGGGTTTAGAATGGTTTGTATGGACACATGAATTTCTCCATGTGGGATAATAAAGTTGACTAATATTGAACTGCTATAATCACTGTAGATTTATACTCTACCTACCTGGTGGACTGACGCTTTGAGCCTGGAGATCTGAGGAGAAAGAGAGAGACAGAGGAGAAAGAGAGAGAGAGACAGAGAGGAGTCAGAGGAAGAGAGAGACAGAGGTTAAATGAACATCAACATGACCTTTCATGATGTGATGGGGAAGACAGGCTTATCGTTGGTATGGTGCAACAACACCCATGTGTACATACACTATATATACAAAAGTATGTGGACACCCCTTCAAATGAGTGGATTCTATTTCAGCCACACCCCTTCCCCATCCCTTCCACACAGTAATACAGGCAAACATTGGCTGTAGAATGGCCTTACTGAAAAGCTCAGTGACTTTCAACATGGCACCATCATAGGATGCCACCTTTCCAACAAGTCAGTTTGGCCCCGGTCAACTGTAAGTGCTGTTATTGTGAAGTGGAAACGTCTAGGAGCAACAGCTGCTCAACTGTGAATTGGTAGAGCGTACAAATCATCTGTCCTCGGTTGCAACACTAACTGCAGAGTTCCAAACTACCTCGAGAAGCAACGTCAGCAGAATAACTGTTCGTTGGGAGCTTCAGGATGAATTTTCCATGACGGAGCAGCAACACACAAGCCTAAGATCACCATGGTCAATGCCAAGCGTTGGCTGGAGTGGTGTAAAACTCAGATAACATGAGAACACTACCTGCCCTAATGCATAGTGCCAACTGTAACGTTTGGTTGAGGAGGAATAATGGTCTGGGGATGTTTTCATTGTTCGGGTTCGGCCCCTTAGTTCCAGTGAAGGGAAATCTAATCGCATTCTAGACAATTCTGTGCTTCCAACTTTGTGGCAACAGTTTGGGGAAGCCCCTTTCCTGTTTCAGCATGACAATGCCCCTGTACACAAAGCAAGGTCCATACAGAAATAGTTTGTTGAGATCGATGTGGAAGAACTTTACTGGCCTGCACAGAGCCCTGACCTAAACCCCATCCAATACTTTTCTTATGATTTGAAATGCAGACTGCAATCCAGGCCAAATCGCCCAACATCTGTACCTAAGCTCATTAATGCTCTTATGGCTGAATGGAAGCAAGTCCTTGCAGCAAAGTTCCAACATCAATGCCTATCGAATATACAGTGTCTATGGGGTCATATTGCACTTCCTAAGGCTTCCACTAGATGTCAACAGTCTTTAGAACCTTGTTTGAGGTTTCTACTGTGAAGGAGGGGGTGAGAGCTGTTTGAGTAAGGGCTCTGCCAGAGTGGCATGAGCTGATCACACTCGCTCACGTGATAGCGACCTGCGTTCCATTGCAATTCTAAAGACAAAGGAATTCCCCGGTTGGAACATTATTGAAGATTTATGTTAAAAACATCCTAAAGATTGATTCTATACATCGTTTGACATGTTTCTACGAACTGTAATATAACTGTTTGTCTGAACATTCGCCTGGACTTATGAGTTTGGATTTGTTTACCAAACACGCTACCAAAAGGAGGTATTTGGACATAAATGATGGACTTTATCGAACGAAACAAACATTTATTGTGGAACTGGGATTCCTGGGAGTGCATTCTGATGACGATCATCAAAGGTAAGTGAATATAATACTATTTCTGACTTCTGTTGACTCCACAACTCCGCGAGTTCATTAGAACGTGCGTTGAAGATGTCGTTCCCATAGCAACGATTAAAACATTCCCTAACCAGAAACCGTGGATTGATGGCAGCATTCGCGTGAAACTGAAAGCGCAAACCACTGCTTTTAATCAGGGCAAGGTGACTGGTAACATGACCGAATACAAACAGTGCAGCAACTCCCTCCGCAAGGCTATCAAACAAGCTAAGCGTCAGTATAGAGACAAAGTAGAATCTCAATTCAACGGCACAGTCACAAGAGGTATGTGGCAGGGTCTACAGTCAATCACAGACTACAAGAAGAAAACCAGCCCAGTCACGGACCAGGATGTCTTGCTCCCAGGCAGACTAAATCACTTTTTTGCCCGCTTTGAGGACAATACAGTGCCACTGACACGGCCTGCAACGAAAACATGCGGACTCTCCTTCACTGCAGCCGAGGTGAGTAAAACATTTAAACGTGTTAACCCTCGCAAGGCTGCAGGCCCAGACGGCATCCCCAGCCGCGCCCTCAGAGCATGCGCAGACCAGCTGGCTGGTGTGTTTACGGACATATTCAATCAATCCCTATACCAGTGTGCTGTTCCCACATGCTTCAAGTGGGCCACCATTGTTCCTGTTCCCAAGACAGCTAAGGTAACTGAGCTAAACGACTACCGCCCCGTAGCACTCACTTCCGTCATCATGAAGTGCTTTGAGAGACTAGTCAAGGACCATAACACCTCCACCCTACCTGACACCCTAGACCCACTCCAATTTGCTTACCGCCCAAATAGGTCCACAGACGATGCAATCTCAACCACACTGCACACTGCCCTAACCCATCTGGACAAGAGGAATACCTATGTGAGAATGCTGTTCATCGACTACAGCTCGGCATTTAACACCATAGTACCCTCCAAGCTCGTCATCAAGCTCGAGACCCTGGGTCTCGACCCCGCCTTGTGCAACTGGGTACTGGACTTCCTGACGGGCCGCCCCCAGGTGGTGAGGGTAGGCAACAACATCACCACCCCGCTGATCCTCAACACTGGGGCCCCACAAGGGTGCGTTCTGAGCCCTCTCCTGTACTCCCTGTTCACCCACGACTGCGTGGCCACGCACGCCTCCAACTGAATCATCAACTGGCCCATCTACTGTTGCTAGCCCCAATTCTGACTTGTGCTCTTATATCTGCTTCACTGATTTCTGCTCTCGTAAAAGCCTGGGATTTCTGCACGTTAACACTAATAAGAAGCTTATTACCTAAAATGGATCAATTGAAAGTGTGGGTTCATAGCTCCAATCCAGATGTGTTGGTAACCAATAGAGAATCAGAGTCCCAAGTGTGGGAACAAAAGTAGTTATGTACTAGACTGGTGGGGATCAGGGAGAGAGTTGAGTTATGTACTAGAATGGTGGGGATCAGGGAGAGAGTTGAGTTATGTACTAGACTGGTGGGGGTCGGGGAGAGAGTTGAGTTATGTACTAGACTGGTGGGGTCGGGTAGAGAGTTGAGTTATGTACTAGACTGGTGGGGGTCGGGGGTCAGGTAGAGAGTTGAGTTATGTACTAGACTAGTGGGGGTCGGGGGTCGGGTAGAGAGTTGAGTTATGTACTAGACTAGTGGGGGTCGGGGGTCAGGTAGAGAGTTGAGTTATGTACTAGACTGGTGGGGGTCGGGGGTCAGGTAGAGAGTTGAGTTATGTACTAGACTAGTGGGGGTCGGGGGTCAGGTAGAGAGTTGAGTTATGTACTAGACTGGTGGGGGTCAGGGGTCAGGGAGAGAGGACTGAAGAGTGGAAAATGCTTCTAGGCTACATGACTTTAATCTCATTAGTTCTTGACTTCAATGATGTGAGATAAACTTCTCAGCAACTTATCTTTGATCAGTGGTTGAACCAAGCTACCAACAGCATGAGATTAACTCTAATTTAAAAAAAAAAAAAAAAAAATGTCGTCATTTTTTAAATCATTAATTTCAGAGGTCAGGGGTCAAGCTGAGCCGGACCAAGAGTGGAAAAGGTTGCTGGTTATGATGACATCACTGGTGAGAAGTCAGTAAAGACAAGATATTCAGTTGGCTGCATGTTAGTCTGTCAGCCCGATCTCTGTTGACATCTCACTTTCTCTCCACGCCTTCTCTCTCTCTCTCTCTCTCTCTCTCTCTCTTCCTGACAGATAGCATCAGTCCTGTTGCCTTGGTAACAGACTTCTATCATCTACACCCCCCTTCTCCTACTCTAACATCAGACCAATATAATATATAATATGTCAAGTATAAGTAGTTCCATAAAACACTACTTGTTATTGGGTTTTAGAATGGTTTGTATGGACACATGACTTTCTTCATGTGGTATAATAAAGTTGACTGATATTGAACTGCTATAATCACTGTAGATTTATACTCTACCTACCTGGTGGACTGATGCTTTGAACCTGGAGATCTGAGGAGAAAGAGAGAGACAGAGGAGAAAGAGAGAAACAAAGGAGAAAGGGAGGTATCAGAGGAAGAGAGAGACAGAGGTTAAATGAACGTCAACAGGACATTTCATGATGTGATGGGGAAGACAGGCTTATCATTGGTATGGTGCAACACCTATGTGTAAACACATTCCCCCTCTCTCTTCTACCCTTCCCTCCCTCCTACCCTCCTCTCCCCTACCCACCTTTCTCCTTCTCAAATCTCTCTCCACTACCCTCCTCTCTTCACTCTCCCCTTCCCTCCTCTCTCCTCTACCTTCCTCTCTGTCCCCAACCCTCTATCCCCAACCCTCCAATCTCCTCTCTCCTCTACAATTCTCTCTCCTGACCTCCTCGCCCCTACCCTCCTTTCTCCTTCACAAATCGCTCTCTTCCCTACCCTTCACTATCCTCTTCCATCCTCTCTCCTCCTCTACCCTCCTCTCTCCTCCACCCTCCTCTCTCCTCCACCCTTCTCTCTCCTCTACCCTCCTCTCTCCTCCACCCTCCTCTCTCCTCCACCCTTCTCTCTCCTCTACCCTCCACCCTCCCCTACCCTCCTCTCTCCTCCACCCTTCTCTCTCCTCTACCCTCCACCCTCCTCTACCCTCCTCTCTCCTCCACCCTTCTCTCTCATCTACCCTCCACCCTCCCCTACCCTCCTCTCTCCTCCAACCTTCTCTCTCCTCCACCCTTGTCTCTCCTCTACCCTCCACCATCCCCTACCCTCCTCTCTCCTCTACCCTCCACTCTCCCCTACTCTCCTCACTCTCCTCCCCTTCTCTCACCCCTACTGTCTGTGCCCTATATTCCTCTCTCCTCTACCTCTTTTTCTAAAACTCTTCTACTCTCTCCCCGACCCTCCTCTCTCCTCCACATATATCTCACGCTTACCCTCATCTCTCATCTACCCTCCTATTTCCAATACTCTTCTCTCTCCCCTACCAACTTCTCTCCTATAGCCTTCTCTCTCCCTACCCTCCTCTCTCCTCTACCCTCCTCTCTCCTCAAACATTTTCTCTCTCTCCTATCTTGCTCTATGCACTCCACTCCCAACTCCCCTCCCATTCTCTCTCCCCTCCCCTCCCCCCCTCACCTCCCATTCTCTCTCCCCTACCCTCCTCTCTCCCTACCCTCCTCTCTCTCTCCTCCTCCTCAAATCTCTCTCCCCACCCCTCCTCTCTATTCCATCTCTCTCTCATTCTCTCTCACTTCCTGACATATAGTGTTGGACCTGTTGATCTTGACTCAGCTCATAGACCTCTATCATCTACACCCCTCCCTTCTCCTACTCTAACATAACACCAATATAATATATAATTCATATAATATATACTCTCATTCATTTACATAGAGACAGATACAATCAATAATTAACACACTGAATATACAACAGTCAGATGCAGGACACCATCACAACTTAACTGACATTAGTGCCTGTCCCCAGATGGACAGTTAGCCTACAGTAAAGTACATTTACAGGTGATCACATCATTGTCCTGCTTTGAGACACATGTTTACTGTCTGCTTCCAGTTGCATGTTATTTTACTAACCCTGCAAACGGTAAGATATCTTACAATATTAAATCACATCTCAATAACTGTCACAAGTGTATAGCAGTATAACAGCATCCTACCTCTACTCCACAACAGGGTCATCAGTACCACTGCAGGTATCATATCTGTCTCTGAC
The DNA here is from genome assembly GCF_036934945.1 of Oncorhynchus masou masou. Taxonomy (NCBI): domain Eukaryota; kingdom Metazoa; phylum Chordata; class Actinopteri; order Salmoniformes; family Salmonidae; genus Oncorhynchus; species Oncorhynchus masou. Next base: position 67,810 of record NW_027003908.1, read on the forward strand.
TGGGGCTCCACTGACATACACAAGTCACTGTCATGTAGAGAAGACTGAAGACTGGAACGTGCTGCTCGGCTATATGACTTCTATGTCATTCGTTCGTTGGGTCTTTGATGTGAGATAAACTTCTTAGCAACTTATCTTGGATCAGTGGTTGAACACACTACAGCAAACTGATATGTTAAAAAAACTCCACAGGAAACTGCTGACAGAGCAGCAACATTTCACATAGTGTGTCCTATAATATCACCTCTAACCTTCTTCTGATTGAGTTCACCTCTTATAGAATATTGACTTAACATTCCAGCACCTAAATAGAAACAGTACCAGCACCCAAAATGAGTACTGATGAGGTCTCATGTTAGTGCAGGAGAAGAGGGGATGTGGTGTAGAAGCTAGAGGTCTGTTAACCAAGTCAACTCAACAGGCCTGATGCTATATGTCAGGGTCAGGCTGGGCTGGGCCAAGAGAGGAACAGGTTACTGGTTATGATGGCATCACTGGTGAGAAGACAGTGATAAACATATATTCTCTCTCTCCCCCTCCTCTCTCTCTCTCCCCCTCCTCCCTCTACCCTACTTCCCTTCCCCTCCTCTCTCTCTCTCCCCCTCCTCCCTCTCTACCCTACTTCCCTTCCCCGTTTGGATCTCGTTAGTGAGTGTTGCAACCAAGTACAGACAATTTTTACACGTTACACTCTTCAGCACTCGACGGTCCTGTTCTGTGAACTTGTGTGGCCCACTACTTCTTGGCTGAGCCGTTGTTGGTCCCAGATGTTTCCACTTCACAATAACAGCACTTACAGTCGACAAGGCAGCTCCAGCAGGGCAGGAATTTGACAAACTGACTTGTTGGAAAGGTGCCATCTTATGACGGTGCCACATTGAAAGTTACTGAAAGGTCTTCAGTAAGGCCATTCTACTGTCAATGTTTGTCTATGGAGATTGCATGGCTGTGTGCTTAATTTTAAACACCTGTCAGCAACTGGTGTGGCTGAAATGGCCCAATCTACTAATTTGAAGGGGTGTCCACATACTATTGAATATATAGTGTATTCCCCCAGCTGTCTGGTCCAGGAGAATATCACCTGTGATGCTGTCTGGTCCAGGAGAATATCACCTGTGATGCTGTCTGGTCCAGGAGAATATCACCTCTCACAATATTGGGGCAGCAGGGTAGCCTAGTGGTTAGAATGTTATGTAAGGATCAGACTGTATAGGCTATATTACATGTATTTAGTGTATTATTGGGGCAGCAGGGTAGTGGTTAGAATGTTATGTAAGGATCAGACTGTATAGGCTATATTACATGTATTTAGTGTATTATTGGGGCAGCAGGGTAGTGGTTAGAATGTTATGTAAGGATCAGACTGTATAGGCTATATTACATGTATTTAGTGTATTATTGGGGCAGCAGGGTAGTGGTTAGAATGTTATGTAAGGATCAGACTGTATAGGCTATATTACATGTATTTAGTGTATTATTGGGGCAGCAGGGTAGTGGTTAGAATGTTATGTAAGGATCAGACTGTATAGGCTATATTACATGTATTTAGTGTATTATTGGGGCAGCAGGGTAGTGGTTAGACTGTTATGTAAGGATCAGACTGTATAGGCTATATTACATGTATTTAGTGTATTATTGGGGCAGCAGGGTAGTGGTTAGAATGTTATGTAAGGATCAGACTGTATAGGCTATATTACATGTATTTAGTGTATTATTGGGGCAGCAGGGTAGTGGTTAGAATGTTATGTAAGGATCAGACTGTATAGGCTATATTACATGTATTTAGTGTATTATTGGGGCAGCAGGGTAGCCTAGTGGTTAGAATGTTATGTAAGGATCAGACTGTATAAAAGCCAAGTACTAAGAATGAAGAGTCAGTTCTTCCATGGAATTGTTCGGCTTGTTACTGTTTGTAATAAAGTCTAATTGAATTCACAGGTTCTGGTTTTGGTGAAATAGTTGATTCAATATTTTCCACAACAAAAAATTAAGTTGTTTTCAAGTCATTATTAACAACAACCTGAAAATAAATATTTAAAACCTTCAACTAAAACCAAACGTATATTGGACATTGGGTATAGTCTTCTTTTCAACGTCATTTCAATGACATTTTGCTAGGAGGTACAGCCCAATGTCAAAACACAGCTTTAATGGGTCCAAATGAATAACCAATATGCAGAAACCATTTGTGATATTGAAAACCTAAACATAAAATGTAGTATCTGCACAAACATCTGCAACAACAATCAGATTACTTGTATTTTTTTAAACAAGCACCTTTTAAAATGCACGAGCACCAGAAACACTGTTGTTTTGACAAGAAGCAATAAATCACTGATATCAATTAGGGGGGAAATCAGGTTGTTGGTGCTGTTGAAACTAACACAACTAAAAAAACACATGGAAATAGGAGATATATTTTACCTCCCTGGTTAGAGGACAAAATCCTGCAGAAGACAGTCAGCTACATTTTGGAGAGATGCATTTAAATTTAGAGGTCGTTAAACAAAGGAACGCAACACTTATTTTTCATCACTCATCGATATCATGTTGAAATCATTTGTGTGAAAGGGGAGATGAGTTTGTCCTGTTAAAACTAACAGCTCAAAAACCACATGGAATCTGGGAATAATGTGTACATCAATGGTTGGAGGACAACTTGTAGAAAACATCTAGCTACATTTTGATTCAAGTGGGTCACCAATGCTGTAAGTGTAACACAGCTCTTTTTGTGTTAGTCACTTTCTGTTATATCATATAAATAGCACTCTTTCAATTCAGAGCCTGGATTTTCCCCCTGAGGCTAATATCCATATCATGCAGAAATCAATTGAACAGGGGGCAAACGTTTAGTGTTCTACATTGTGACATCATTAAAATACTGCTACTACAATGTTTAAACATTCTACATTGTGACATCATTAAAATACTGCTACTACAATGTTAAAACATTCTACATTGTGACATCATTAAAATACTGCTACTACAATGTTAAAACATTCTACATTGTGACATCATTAAAATACTCCTACTACAATGTTTAAACATTCTACATTGTGACATTAATTCATTGATATCATGAAACAACTCCTTCATTAATGTATTTTCTGATGTTTGATCAGAGATCTTTTATCAGAGTATCTCTTCCCACATTGTTCACAGTTTTAAGAATTCTCTCTCCTGTGTGTGTTCTCTGGTGTACAATCAGATGGCTGGATGTAGTAAAATTCTTCCCACATTGTTCACATCTATAAGGTTTCTCTCCTGTGTGTGTTCTCTGGTGTACAATCAGATGGCTGGATGTAGTAAAATTCTTCCCACATTGTTCACAACTATAAGGTTTCTCTCCTGTGTGTGTTCTCTGGTGTGATACCAGGTTGCTTGACTGAATAAAACTCTTCCCACATTGATAACAGCTGTAAGGTTTCTCTCCTGTGTGTTTTCTCTGGTGAGATAACAGGCTGCTTGACTGAGTAAAACTCTTCCCACATTAATCACAGCTATAAGATTTGTCTCCTGTGTGTGTTCTCTGGTGTACAATCAGATGGCGAGATGTAGTAAAACTCTTCCCACATTGATCACAGCTATAAGGTTTCTCTCCAGTGTGAATTGTCATGTGTACTTTTAGTGAATTTGATCTTAAGTAACTCTTCCCACAGTTAGAGCAGCAGTGAGATTTCTTCCCTGTTGGTCTCCACGGGTGTTTCTTGAGGTGTTCTGATCGGGAGGGACTCTTCTCTGCCTCGTCAGCTTCATGATGTTGTTGAGGCTCCCCAGAGGATCCACGATAGTCACGTCTCTCTCCTGTGTGAACAACAAAGTCTGACAGATGGTTAAAGGCCCACAACAGCAGAAATCCACTGTAAAAGGTGATGCCAACAGCGTTGCCATGATATTGTACAACAATTGACGTCTGTAATGAATGTTAAAATTATTTGACAATTGTCTTGAGACAGTCAAGTGAGCAACAATAGTCATATTTTGTCTTATTTTCACATTAGTAGTAACATCGATGATTGGAGGCTAGAGATAAGTTATTACAGTTGCTGAACCCCTAAGCAGTGTGCCAGACAACCTTTGGTCACCAATATAGGCCCCTTTCTGTGTTTGCTAAAATAGGCGCACAAGGGCAATTAATTGAATGTGAGAGTGGTTACATTTATCCAGCCCCCATCCCTCAGCTGTTTACCAAACCAAGTCTCAGGGCAGCCATTTTGTTGCTGTTTAAATCCTAGGTTGTCCCTTTAAAAAAGCCAAATCAATCGATCAACCAATCTGCAGTTCAAACAATAACAAAGATGCCATTCCACCACTGTTTTGGTGATAAGATGATGGATGGGTCTGGAGAAATGTAACTACTCTCAAATTCATAGACAGACCTACGGATGCAGGGACTGACCATCCATGAAATCAACATGATAGTTTTAACCATGTTGAGGCTAAACAGTGTTGATTTACATTGTTTGTAAACATTGGCGTAAAAAATCTTATTTGGGGTTCTGATGGGGTACAACAGTTGAACTAAGCTCATGAGGTACAGTGCCTTATTCGGCCCCTTGAACTTTGCGACCTTTTGCCACATTTCAGGCTTCAAACATAAAGATATAAAACTGTATTTTTTTGTGAAGAATCAACAACAAGTGGGACACAATCATGAAGTGGAACGACATTTATTGGATATTTCAAACATTTTTAACAGCAGTTTTCAGTTCTTTCCACACATTCTCGATTGGATTCAGGTCTGGACTTCCCCTTTAACACCACACATCAGTTCAACAACTGCAGAGTTTGTGCCTCTGTTTTTAAGACAGTACTTACTAGTGTTAATCACGGCCCGGTTTCTCAAAACCATCTTACGGCTGAGTTCAACGTTAGAACCACAGGATGCCTTAAGAAGCGTTGGGGAAACCGGGCCCAGATGTCCAGTTTCCTCTTCTTCCTCCTCCTCCTTTACCGATGTGACAGTCATCTCCGCCTCCTCCTCTTTCAATCTGAACGAGTCTTCCTTTTCTTCCACTGAAACGTCTTTCTCTTCTTCTTTCACGGTAACAGCTTCACCCTCTACTTGTTTTTGTATTGAAACATCCTTCTCTTCCTCCTCCTCTTTCGGGAGAACTTCTTTCTCCGTCCAGAAGACCTCCTCTTCTTTAGCAGGAGGAGAGCAGCTTAGTGAACTCATGGTCGGGGATGTTCGCTAGCTAGCATTAGCAACTAGCCTAGTTCTAAGCTAATTTAGCAAACCAGCTAGCTGACAAACAACGTAATTATATAATTAAATGGGTCAACACGTACATAAGACAGAAGTGTGTTTAGTACACAGCGACTAATATACACCAAAACAGTATAAAGAGAGTGAATGTTGTAGCTATGTTTGCTATTAAGCTACCGAGGTGTCTAACTGTTGTTGTTGAAGCAGCGTCCCGTCCACTAGATTATACGTCACACTGGCAGCATCGCCTGAACCTAAAAGACGCACATCGCCATCTGCTGACTGGAGTGGCAACGCAGTTGAGGAACCAAAAGTTTATTTTTTAATTAATTAAAGTTGATTATCATATTAAGTCGTTCATAGAAAAGCATGTGTTGATTGATTCGTTTTTAATAATTTAGAACAAACTTTAGACCCACTACATTGAATTGAACCATAGAACCATAGTTCTGACATGGATCATTTTGACCTGAGGCATATCTTTTATCAGCCTAAATGTGGTTTATTTGTCAATCAACTTGTTCTTAATAAATCTAAATCATGGTTTAGTGTTTCTGTATCAATATGGACTTTTAACAAATTCAAATCCTTTGGAGTCATTTTGACACCAGCCAAAAGCACCTTTGATAAATAGGACATTTATTTCAAATCAGAAACAAATCACATGTTATTGGTCACATACACGTGTTTAGCAAATGTTATTGCAGGTGTAGCAAAATGCTTGTGTTTCTTGCTCCGACAGTGCAGTAATATCTAACAAGTAATATCTAACCAGTTTCACAAATCTAAGTATTTGAATGTAGGTTTCTCTGTAGACATGATCCATCCCACCAGAGGGTGGAGGGGCACCTGTATCAGTGGTTTTGACCAGATAGACACCTGCAGACACACAGTATAGTGCCTCCCATGTTCTCTCCTAAGATTGGACTTTCTATACCACGTATCACCTGACTGTGTACAAAACTGCCAATGATAGAAAGCTCTTCCAGTGGTATACAGTGTATTCATTAAGTATTCAGACCCCTTCACTTATTCCACATTTAGTTACGTTACAGCCTCATTATAAAATTGAATATGTTTTTCCCCTCATCAATCTACACACAAAACCCCATAATGACAAACCAATAACAGATTTGATTTTTTTGCAAATGTATTTACTTAAGTATTCAGACCCTTTGCTATGAGACTCGAAAATGAGCTCAGACATCCTTCTTCCATTGATCATCCTTGAGATGTTTCTACAACTTGATTGGAGTCCACCTGTGGTAAATTCAATAAATTAGACATGGTTTGGAAAGGCACACACCTGTCTATATAAGGTCCCACAGTTTACAGTGCATGTCAGAGCAAAAACCAAGCCATGAGGTCAAAGGAATTGTCCGTAGAGATTTGAGACAGGATTGTGTCGAGGCACAGATCTGTGGAAAGGTACCAAAAATGTCTGTAGCAAACGGTCCCCATGAACACAATGGCCGCCATCATTCTTAAATGGAAGAAGTTTGGAACCACCAATACTCTTTCTAGAGCTGGCCGCCCGGCCAAACTGAGAAATCGGGGGAGAAGGGCCTTGGTAAAGGAGGTGAACAAGAACCCGATGTTCACTCTGACAGAGCTCCAGATTTCTTGGACAATTCTGTGAAATGTGTTGGCTAGAGATGACTTGCAGGAGCTTGCAGGGATTTGTAGTCTTGCATGTTGTCTACTTTGATGCTAATTAGCATATTTGAATCCGAGAGTAGAGAGAGATTTGTATTTATTACGGATCCCCATTAGCTTGCCAAGAAATGTATCTTGCCTGTTATCTATCTTTGATCCTGCCAAGGCATTTTTCCTGGGGTTTAAATGGATCCTCAGAGTTCCTGCCAAGAGAGAGCAAATATCCCCATAGTTCCTGCCAAGGCAGCAGCTACTTTCCTGGGGTTTATTATGGATCCCCATTAGTTCCTGCCAAGGCAGCAGCTACTCTTCCTGGGGTTTATTATGGATCCCCATTAGTTCCTGCCAAGGCAGCAGCTACTCTTCCTGGGGTTTAATATGGATCCCCATTAGTTCCTGCCAAGGCAGCAGCTACTCTTCCTGGGGTTTATTATGGATCCCCATTAGTTCCTGCCAAGGCAGCAGCTACTCTTCCTGGGGTTTAATATGGATCCCCATTAGTTCCTGCCAAGGCAGCAGCTACTCTTCCTTGGGTTTATTATGGATCCCCATTAGTTCCTGCCAAGGCAGCAGCTACTCTTCCTGGGGTCCAGCTAAAATAAAGGCATTTATACCATCTTAAAAACATGACAATAAATTCACAACACACTGTGTCCTCAGTCACCTCGTCCCAGAGAGGTTTCCATGGTTATCAAAACATCACACCAGGTTGAGTCTAAACAAAACAGCCCTGTGGGGAAAATGAATGGAACCATCTCCCTGTTTGACCTCTAGTTGTTATGGATATTATGACTCTACAGAGACACACAGTGGACGTGTCAAAATATGTTCCATTGATAAAGCACACTTTATTTAACCTCAATGTCATCTTGTGTTTACATGGCATTGTAGATTTTAGCTGTATATAGTATGTATTTTGGATGTTTTCAGTGTGTTTTAAACCCTTTCGGACAATGGATAAATCACAATTAAAAATAGTGCACTAACATTATACAAAGTGAACTCAAGTCTGACAGCCCAAACAAACACACACATTCTCAGTCAGAAACACAAGTCAGAACACAGCCTCTCGATTCTCTCATGTGTTTTCAGGTTCTCTGACTGGGAAAATGTCTTTCCACAATGAGAGCAGTGGTATGTCTTCTCCTCCTGTGTATTTGTATGTGTATTCTTTCATGCTCTTTCAGGTACCTTAACCGGGTAAATCTCTCTCCACACTGGGAGCAGCGGTACATCTTCTTACCTGTGTGTGTCCTCTCATGCTTGTTCAGGTTTCCTACCTGGCCAAAACTCTTTCCACAATGGGAACATTGGAAAAGCTTTTCCCCTGTGTGTCCCCTCTCATGCGTTTGCAGGCTCCCTAACTGGGTAAACGACATTCCACATTGGGAACAGTGGTAAGGCTTCTCTCCAGTGTGTATTCTCTTATGTGTTCTCAGGCTCCCTGACTGAGTAAAACTCTTCCCACACTGGGAGCAGTGATGTCGTCCTGCTGGTTTGGACGTCTCGGGGTCTGGTTTCCCTGAAGGACTCTTCCTGCTGTCAGAAGGAGAGTCTGGTCTCTCTCCTGTCAAAGACAAACAGATGATTTAATTAAACAGACCTGAATGAAACCTCCACATGACAAAACTTCCTCTGACGTTTAATCTAGACTAGATCCCTCAATCACCTGAAGTCACTTTTCACAAGTGTTATTAAAGCCACTACAAAATGCAGGTCTCTGTGTGGTTCTTAGTCAGAGAGGCCTATAGAATGTTTTTATTTATTTCACCTTTATTTAACCAGGTCAAGTTGAGAACAAGTTCTCATTTACATTGTGATAAAGTTGACACATACAACGACACAGAGTTACACATGGACAAAACAAACATACAGTCAATAATACAGTATAAACAAGTCTATATACGATGTGAGCAAATGAGGTGAGATAAGGGAGGTAAAGGCAAAAAAAGGCCATGGTGGCAAAGTAAATACAATACAGCAAGTAAAACACTGGAATGGTAGATTTGCAATGGAAGAATGTGCAAAGTAGAAATAAAAATAATGGGGTGCAAAGGAGCAAAATAAATAAATAAAATACAGTAGGGAAAGAGGTAGTTGTTTGGGCTAAATTATAGGTGGGCTATGTACAGGTGCAGTAGTCATTGTATGTTGTAGCGTTTACACCAGTCCAGCAATGATAAAGTACTTTATGATGAGGCGAACATTAAATAAACGATTTAGTATCATTTTTATTATAGAAGATTGAATAAGTGTGCTTCAAACGGTTTGCTTGGAATGATTTGTAGCCATGGTCTCGACTACCTGTGCATGAGAGTCCATTCAACTCATTTTCCCTACCTGAAAAAACGCCATTCCATAAAGTGTATTCGCGCACGCAAATTCAGGAAGAAACCGACGAGCAGATGGCCTGACCGCGTTTTGCGACTGTCGGCTCACTTGACCGCAGTCAACGGTGGGCTGGAAATCGCCTCCAGTTTAGTACAGTGGAACTGCAGTATTGAATGAAGGCAAGTCCATTCCGTGAGACATTTAAGTTGTGATTTTGGGTGCAAATCCATTGTTAACGTTTTGTTGTTGGCCAGCTTCTTGATGGTATTCACATCTTACAGTGTAGCTTTATCAATTCCTACATTAAAAAACGGCATTTAAGATCAGAACTAGAGTAGAATGCCGCTTTAAAACCACGTATCAGTTCAACAACTATTTTCAAGACAGGACTTACTGGTGTTACTCAGATCTTCTGTCTCCTTCTCTTCTTCCCTCTCCTCCTCCTTCAATATGACAGTTATCTCTCCTTCATTCACTCCAAAAAAAGTATAATCGTTTTCTTCCTCTTCTTTCTGTGTAACAGCCTCACCCTCGACTTCTTCGTTTACTGTGACATCCTCCTCTTCATTCTCCTCTTTCACGACAACGTTCAGCCAAATACCTTCTTTCTCCTTCCAGCAGACCTCTTTTTTAGCAGGAGGGCAGCAGCTTGCTGAGCTCATGGTCGGGGATGTTAGCCAGCTAACCTAGCTAGTTAGCGACTAGACTAGTGATAGGCTCATTTATCAAGCCAGCTACCGTTACCTGACGAAACGGAAATATGACATGAAATGGGGAAACTAGTTAAAAGACAGAATTATGTTCCAAATACAGAAGTAAATATAGACCGAAGCAGTCTGAACTGCTTGAACGTTTCCACTAGGAAGCTACCGAGGTGGCTGACGAGATGTTGTTGAAGAAGCGTCCCGTCCACTACATTATACGTCACTCTGATAGCATCGCCTAAAAAACGCATATCGCCATCTGTTGACTGGAGTGGTTAACGCAGATAAATGTTTATTTTTATTTCCAGACAAACAGTGCATTTTTACATTTATTTCATTAAATAATTATATAATAGTCAGAAAACTGCAGATTTGTAATAAGTATGAATTTAAAACCTACTTCCACATTCTACCAACCCAACAGATGTTACTACTACAGGGAATATTAACCAATGAGGAGGGTCTTTCCACATTCTACCAACCCAACAGATGTTTATACAATGAAAACTTTCAGGTTAATTGAAGTTAAATTCCCAAAAAGCCTAAACAGGTTTGGTCATTGATCACTGGATTGATCACTGGAGTCGAAGGAGGAGGTTGATCATCAGGAGTCAATGAAAGGAGGTTGATCATCAGGAGTCAGATGTGAAGGAGGAGGTTGATCATCAGGAGTCAGATGTGAAAGGAGGTTGATCATCAGGAGTCAGATCAAGGAGGAGGTGGATTGATCATCAGGAGTCAGATGTGAAGGAGGAGGTTGATCATCAGGAGTCAGATGTGAAGGAGGAGGTTGATCATCAGGAGTCAGATGTGAAGGAGGAGGTTGATCATCAGGAGTCAGATGTGAAGGAGGAGGTTGATCATCAGGAGTCAGATGTGAAGGAGGAGGTTGATCATCAGGAGTCAGATGTGAAGGAGGAGGTTGATCATCAGGAGTCAGATGTGAAGGAGGAGGTTGATCATCAGGAGTCAGATGTGAAGGAGGAGGTTGATCATCAGGAGTCAGTGAAGGAGGAGGTTGATCATCAGGAGTCAGATGTGAAGGAGGAGGTTGATCACATCAGTGAATTGTACTTTTTGGAGAAATGTCCTCTGGTCTGATGAAACAAATATAGAACTGTTGGGCCATAATGACCATCGTTATGTTTGGAAGAAAAAGGGAGAGGCTTGCAAGCCAAAGAACCCCATCCCAACTGTGAAGCATGGCGGTGGCAGTATCATGTTTGTGGGGGTGTTTTGTTTGTGGGGGTGTTTTGCTGCAGGAGAGACGAGTGAACTTCACAAATTAGATGGCATCATGAGGTGGGGAAATTATGTGGATATATTGAAGCAACATCTCAAGACATGAGTTAAAGCTTGGTCGCAAATGGGTCTTCCAAATGGACAATGACCCCAAGCATGCTTCCAAAGTTGTGGCAAAATGGCTTAAGGACAACAAAGTCAATGTATTGGAGTGGCCATCACAAAGCCATGACCTCAATCGTATAGAAAATGTGTGGGCAGAACTGAGAAGGCGTGTGCGAGCAAGGAGGCCTACAAACCTGACTCAGTTACACCAGCTCTGTCAGGAGGAATGGGCCAAAATGCACCCAACTTATTGTGGGAAGCTTGTGGAAGGCTGCCCGAAACGTTTGACCCAAGTTAAACAATTTAAAGGCAATGCTACCAAATACTAATTGAGTGTATGTAAACTTCTGACCCACTGGGAAATTGATGAAATTAAAGCTGAAATAAATAATTCTCTCTACCATTATTTTGACATTTCACATTCTTAAAATAAAGTGGTGATCCTAACTGACATAGACAGGGAATTTTTACTAGGATTAAATGTCAGGAATTGTGATGAGATTAAATGTATTTGGCTAAGGTGTATGTAAACTTTCAACTTCAACTGTAGGTACGTTGTGGGACTGATGTGTGTGGTGATGTGTGTGGTGTTAAAGGGGAAATCTGAAATTTGTTTCTAAACATTGGAGTAAAAAAATAATGCCAGCTTTGTAATTGTTTCAACTGCAGATTGGTTGTTTGATTGTTGTGTGGCTTTTTTAAAGGGGCAACCTGCGTTTTAAACAGAAACAAAATGTCAGCCCAGAGACCTGAGCTGTGTTGGAATACTCATACTAACTGTACTATTTGTGACTATTTGTAGTTTGCTTATTGGTCGTAGTATGATATAGTTGGTTTAGCCAAAAGTTCCCTGGTATGCAAGCTTTTCTAAACTTTTATTCACTTTTTAGGGATATTGTGATGTCATTATGGGGTATTGTTGAAGATAGATAATTTAAAAAAAATGTCATCCATTTTAGAATAGTTGCCAAAGAACATTTTACTGGTTGAAGTTGTTTTTAAATATAAAGTAGTACATTTTTGACAAAAACATAAACATTATATTAATCAGGACATTCAAATGAACCTTACAATTATAATCCAAAGTTGTGTGAAATGCATTCATAAGCAACCTGGAAATGGAGGCTATATCTGCTGTCAGCCTATGAGAACTCCCCTGAGTTTCCCCCACGGTGGTGAACTAGTGAATAGACACAGAGATTAATGTGAGTTTCCTTGAGTAGCATCCTGATCTTACACTGATAGTGTGTTGTCATATTCAGAATACATTGTGGAAAAACTACAATCTCTGCTCACCTTTTTGCTCCAGGCAGATATACAACATCCATAACTTGTGGTTTCTGCATTAGAAGGGAGGGGTTTCTGCATTAGAAGGGAGGTTTTTCTGCATTAGAAGGGAGGGGTTTCTGCATTAGAAGGGAGGGGTTTCTGCATTAGAAGGGAGGGGTTTCTGCAACCAAATTGCATGTGCATCGCCCTTGTTGCAATTTTAGCAAACACAGAAAAGGGTCTATATAGAAGACCAAAAGTCATCTGGCACACTGCTTAGGATGTCAACAACTTTTACTTTTTCTAGCCTAAAATCTTCAATGTTCCTACTAATGTGAAAACAAGACTAAATATGACTATTGTTGCTCACTTGACTGTCTTAAAACAATTTTCAAGTAATTTTAACATTCATTACAGACGTCAATTGTTGTACAACATCATGGCTACGCTGTTGGCATCACCTTTTACAGTGGATTTCTGTTGTTGTGGGCCTTTAACCATCTGTCTGACTTGTTCTTTACACAGGAGAGAGACGTGACTATCGTGGATCCTCTGGGGAGCCTCAACATCATGATGCTAACAAGGCAGAGAAGAGTCTCTCCAGTTGATATCACCTCAAGAAACACCAGCAGAGACCCACAGGGAAATAATCTCACTGCTTCTCTGACTGTGGGTAAGGTTGCAAATCTTCATCAGAACTTAAAATACACCAGCGAGTACACACAGGAGAGAAATCTCACCACTGTTTTGATTGTGGGAAGAGTTACTTAAGATCAGAATCACTAAAAGTACACATGAGAATTCACACAGGAGAGAAATCTTATAGCTGTGATCAATGCGGGAATAGTTTTACTCACTCAAGCTGTCTGACAGTACATCTGAGAGCACACAAGGAAGAGAAACCTTACCACTGCGGAAAGAGTTTTGTTAGTTCAACAGATTTAAAATCACACCAGAAAATACACACAGTAGAGAAACCTTATAACTGTACTCAATGTGGGAAGAGTTTTGTTACATTTAGCCATCTGACTATACACCAGAGAACACACACAGGAGAGAAATCTCATAGCTGTGATCAATGTCACAAGAGATACTCTGATAAAAGATCTCTGATCAAACATCAGAAAATACATACATGAAGTAGTTGTTTCATGATATCAATGAAATGTCACAATGTAGAATGTTTTAACAATGTAGTGGGAGTATTTTAATGATGTCACAATGTAGAATGTTTTAACATTGTAGTAGGAGTATTTTAATGATGTCACAATGTAGAATGTTTTAACATTGTAGTAGGAGTATTTTTTTATGATGTCACAATGTAGAATGTTTTAACATTGTAGTAGGAGTATTTTAATGATGTCACAATGTAGAATGTTTTAACATTGTAGTAGGAATACAAAGGATTTGAATTTGTTAAAAGTCCATATTGATACAGAAACACTAAACCATGATTTAGATGTATTAAGAACAAGTTGATTGACAAAGTCATGAGAAATTGGAAGAATTGAATAAACCACATTTTGGCTTTGATAAAAGATATGCCTCAGGGGTCAAAATGATCCATGTCAGAACTAAGGTTCAATGTAAATATGTAGTGGATCTAAAGATTGTTTTAAATTATCACTCATTATAAACAAACCAATCAACACATGCTTCTCTTTGAATGACTAATATAATATTACACTGTTGTGAAATAAATTAAAATACACTTTTGGTTCCTCAACTGTGTTGCCCCTCCAGTCAGCAGAAGACGATGTGCGTCTTTTTATATTTTATTTTATTTATATATTTTTTTAAATTCAAAATACAGATCTACAATTTACATTGTTACGTCATACAAACGCAGGTATTAACAAGAAAATACTAAAACATACAAAAAATTAGCTTTTCTATTGTAATAGTAATCACTCTGAAGAAATCTATTCACTAGGGTTAATGATTCAATGTTAATGTTCACTAGGGTTATTATTCACTAGGGTTAATGTTGTTATTCACTAGGGTTAATGTTGTTATTCACTAGGGTTAATGTTGTTATTCACTAGGGTTAATGTTGTTATTCACTAGGGTTAATGTTGTTATTCACTAGGGTTAATGTTGTTATTCACTAGGGTTAATGTTTTAAAAAATCGTTAAATTCAATCAGAAAAAAATGTAATTTTGGTATAGAATTTTGTAATATTTGTTTGTGTATAAAGTATTTGGCAACAAGAATAAAAAATTCACAATCATTTCAATGGTCTTGTTGTCATTGCAATAGTAACATATTATATCCTTCATGTAAAACATGGGCAGTGTTCATAATGGTAAATAAGTATCTTGCAAGGTTTCCCCAAAATTATGACACAAATTTACATTAAAGAACAAGTGGGACAGATTCTCACCTTTTTCACAGAAAACACAGATATCATCAACAGCCACATGTGGACATCATAGAATTACATGGATATATCTGATGTAACATGTTAAAGTGCTCTTCCTTAACGTTGTTTGTTATACAGTATTTGTGAGGCCTGAACCAGGCATGTTTCCAGACAAGGTCAGGAATAATAAGCAGGTTCCACAAACACTTTCCTCTCGGTGGAAGTTGCTTTTGTGAACGGAGAATTGGTCTTATATATTTATTACAACAAGATCTCTCAAGTAAACCCACGCCTTCCAATCTGAGTTCTGGATCAACTTTGTGATCACTACCAAAGATAAGATGAGTTTTCATTAGTGTAGTTAGACCCCTGGGAACGGCTCTGACCACAGAAATAAACTCTCTGAAAGGTATTGGAAACCCTTTCAATGTTATAAATTGTTCATATGTGAAAATATTACCTCTGTTGTCGAAAAACATCAAGAACAAAGTCATTATTCCTCTCATGCCAGCTGGGGTAGAACAAGGACTTATTCCTTACAGTCATATCTGAATTATTCCACAAAAGATCTTTATGTGGGGAAAAAATGTGCAGGAAACATATTTTCCAGGCCATTAAAACCTCTTAAGGATGACGCAGAATAAAGTCCCACTGCAGGAACATCAATCAGCGGAAATTTCAGAGCGCCACCTATAGTTTTCGTTAAAACTCAAACTTTCATTAAAACACACATACAATGTATTGAATTAAAGCTGCACTCGTTGTGAATCTAGGCACCAAGTCAGATTTGTAAAATGCTTTTCGGCGAAAGCATGATAAGCTATTATCTGATAGCATGCACCCCCCAAAATACCAGGACGTCACATAAACAACAGATTTTGCGGTAGCCGGCGCTACACAAAACGCAGAAATAAAATATAAAACATTCATTACCTTTGACGAGCTTCTCTGTTGGCACTCCTATATGTCCCATAAACATCACAATTGGGTCTTTTTCCCGATTAAATCCGTCATTGTATACCCAAAATGTCATTTCATGAAGGCTGGTCTGATCCAGGAAAATTCCCATTTACAAGACGCAAAGTCACGTTTTAAAATTACAAAAGTTGCCTATAAACTTTTACAAATCACTTCAAACTACTTTTCTAAACCAACTTTAGGTATTAATAAACGTTAATAATCTATCAAATTGATCACGGGGCAAACTGTATTCGATAGCAGAAAGTCTTGAAATCATCCTCCATGTTTACACTTTCAAAACATCATGCAGTGCGGTTCAAGTTTGGCATTGCCATTACGTCATCCAACCAAGGATAAAGGACGAATAAAATGCCAGTACAGGCGCCATCGTGTGGAAGCTGTAGGCATTGTAATGGGGTCCTCGTTTTTGTCCTGTCGCCTTAAACAATGCATTGACTGGCGGATGAATATTATCTTTGTGTTTTTGGTGAACAGTTTTCCCTGGAAATTTTACTGCACGTTCTTTATAGCAAACGATTTAACCAGTTTTAGAGATCGGAAATTCGCATCAATTCATTAGCAGGATTGAAATTTGCGCGATTAACCTCCTAAGCTTGTTGGTGAAACCTAGCCAATTTATTTAATACTATTATCCTACTGAACAGTACAGCTTGGGTTGGTCTACTATTATCATACTGAACAGTACAGCTTGGGTTGGTCTACTATTATCCTACTGAACAGTACAGCTTGGGTTGGTCTACTATTATCCTACTGAACAGTACAGCTTGGGTTGGTCTACTATTATCCTACTGAACAGTACAGCTTGGGTTGGTCTACTATTATCCTACTGAACAGTACAGCTTGGGTTGGTCTACTATTATCCTACTGAACAGTACAGCTTGGGTTGGTCTACTATTATCCTACTGAACAGTACAGCTTGGGTTGGTCTACTATTATCCTACTGAACAGTACAGCTTGGGTTGGTCTACTATTATCCTACTGAACAGTACAGCTTGGGTTGGTCTACTATTATCCTACTGAACAGTACAGCTTGGGTTGGTCTACTATTATCCTACTGAACAGTACAGCTTGGGTTGGTCTACTATTATCCTACTGAACAGTACAGCTTGGGTTGGTCTACTATTATCCTACTAACAGTACAGCTTGGGTTGGTCTACTATTATCCTACTGACCAGTACAGCTTGGGTTGGTCTACTATTATCCTACTGAACAGTACAGCTTGGGTTGGTCTACTATTATCCTACTGAACAGTACAGCTTGGGTTGGTCTACTATTATCCTACTGAACAGTACAGCTTGGGTTGGTCTACTATTATCCTACTGAACAGTACAGCTTGGGTTGGTCTACTATTATCCTACTGAACAGTACAGCTTGGGTTGGTCTACTATTATCCTACTGACCAGTACAGCTTGGGTTGGTCTACTATTATCCTACTGAACAGTACCACTTGGGTTGGCCTGTAACAAGTAATTAAAGAGTAAAAAGTAATTAAAGAGCAACAGTAATATAACAATAGCAGGACTATATACAGGTCAGTACCTGGCTCTCCAGAGAAGACAGGCTATGTGCCCACAACCCACAAAATGAGGTGGAAACTGAGATGCACTTCCTAACCTCCTGCCAAATGTATGACTGTTAATTCATACTGTATGTTGTAGTCTGTCTAATAATTAAATCACACAAGACTGACAGCCTGTAATTTTATTAAAAGCATTCAGTTGATTACATGGCAGTTTAGAGAGCAACATCATAACAATAATCTACATCATAATCAATATCATAACATGTATAATCAATAACATTATCTCTATACTACTAACAACATAAAACAATAATCTACATCATAATCAATATCATAACATTTATAATCAATAACATCATGAGAGGTAAACAACAACAAACCCCTTCATTAAAAAATGTTTCAAAATACAAAGAATGAACAGATGATTATAATAATACATGGACTAATAATGGAAACACTTCAAGATAAAGAATATAAGAGACACTAAATAAGATAAAGAATCTAAGAGACACTAAATAAGATAAAGAATCTAAGAGACACTAAATAAGATAAAGAATCTAAGAGACACTAAATAAAATAAAGAATCTAAGAGACACTAAATAAGATAAAGAATCTAAGAGACACTAAATAAGATAAAGAATCTAAGAAGATAAAGAATCTAAGAGACACTAAAGAAGATAAGACCAATACATAATGAAACAGATGAATTGATCTAAAAGACACTAAATAAGATAAAGAATCCCCATGTAATAAAGAATTACACTAAATAAGATAAAGAATCTAAGAGACACTAAATAAGATAAAGAATCTAAGAGACACTAAATAAGATAAAGAATCTAAGAGACACTAAATAAGATAAAGAATCTAAGAGACACTAAATAAGATAAAGAATCTAAGAGACACTAAATAAGATAAAGAATCTAAGAGACACTAAATAAGATAAAGAATCTAAGAGACCATAAGATAAAGAATCTAAGAGACACTAAATAAGACTAAAGAATGATAAAACCCCATGAGACACTAAATAAAATAATGACCAATACATTCTGGAACATGAAACAGACGTAATTGAGCTACTCTCTTAAAATAATGAAAAACCGATTGTTACCAAAATCCCATGTTACCCCAAACCCCATGTTACCCCAAACCCCATGTTACCCAAAACCCCATGTTACCCAAAACCCCATGTTACCAAAACCCCATGTTACCCAAAATGTTACCCAAAACCCCATGTTACCAAAACCCCATGTTACCAAAACCCCATGTTACCAAAACCCCATGTTACCCCCCCATGTTACCAAAACATCATGTTACCCAACCCCATGTTACCCAAAACCCATGTTACCCAAACCCCATGTTACCCCAATGTTACCAAAACACCATGTTACCAAAACCCATGTTACCCCAAAACCCATGTTACCCAAAACCCCATGTTACCCAAAACCCATGTTACCAAAACCCATGTTACCAAACCCCATGTTACCCCCATGTTAAAACCCCATGTTACCAAACCCCATGTTACCCAAACCCCATGTTACCCAAAACCCCATGTTACCCAGAACCCCATGTTACCCAAACCCCATGTTACCCAAACCACCATGTTATCAAAACCCCATGTTACCCAAATCCCATGTTACCAGAACCCCATGTTTCTCTGGTGGTAAAAACAAACTAAATGAATAATGGTGGTTGCAGTCACTCCTTTTAGATTTCTTACAAGGTTCTAGAAAAATAAACTAATTCTCAAATTGTTATTAAAATTAGAAATACTTAAGGTTTGTCACCACATTTTAAACACCAGTCCACTGCTGACCATCGATTTAAAACACAAAACTGACCTAAGATCAGCATGTAGGGTCAGCTTCATTCTACTCCTACTCCGTCCCCTGGGCTGCTCTCTCCTCTCCCGGTCCAGCTTCAGCTCTGGAGCTCAGAGAGACCATCTCCATGGCATTGACATAAAGATCCATGCTGCTCACCCTGTTCACTCTCTTCTGCCTCCTGGTGGGCTAGGGAGACACAGCACCAACAGTCAGACATTTACTCTCTCGTATCTCCATTCTCTCTCCCCCTCACCCTCTCCCTCTAGTTTAAATGACTTGTAACGTCTGAGTAAATGTCTTTACCTTGTAGTACAGGTAGGAGGTGGTGATTGTTGTCAGTAGGATCAGCAGCACTACAACGTGTCTGATGATGAAGGCTGGCAGAGGAGAGGCTGCAAACAGAAAGACCTTTGATGAGGGGACTGATCATCATCACATAGATCTGTGGGAAATCTGTCAATGACAAAGTTATAAGTCTGGTTCATGTTCAGTTACCTGTGATGGTGAGGGAGAGGAGCTCACTCTCAGAGGAGAAGTTATGAGAGAAAACATAATTCTCATAAACACATCTGTAGTTCCCTTGGTGGGAGTCATCTGCAGCAGGGAAGAGGAAGGCAGCAGAGTGATTGACAGCTGGCTGGGTCTGGGTTCTGTTGGAGCCGGTGAACGTGAGGAGGAAGGAGCCTCCTGGGTACTGTGGCTGAGTGGAGCAGGTGATGGTGAAGTTGTAGCCCCTGAACATCTCGGGCCCCTGGTGGCCCCTGGAGACCCCTCCCATTGGGTCAGTCAGGAAGATATCAGGCTGGACCAGGAGATCTGTAACAATAAAAGAGAACAAGAAAAACCTCTTCAACTAGTTTCCTATAAATATGACAATAACATCAGCATGTAACAGTGCCAGCCACCCTCCCTCACAGGGCAACATGAGTAGTGGGCCTACAGTCACTGAGACAACATATGTTGATATCAGGCTGAAGCAGGACATCTGGAACAAGAGGAGAGAAAAAGAAAATGTAGCTCCTCAACTACTTTCCTCATTTAGATGTGACAATAACATGACATGTGACAGTGGTAGTGAGTAGAGACGTTCACTGAGATAACACTCACATACAAAAGCATTCTGGGATATTAAAGTTGTATTTGATTCCTACTTGACTGAGTGATCTATTTAGTAAAGCAGACTGACAAGTTAAACAGTCATCATGAGAGGTGCAGAGGAAGTTGTATGAATGAAGGAAATCAGTTGAATATAATTATAATATGTGTTATTTCCTGAGCAGGTCACTGTGAGTCCAGGAAGGAGATATAATACATGGACTAAAGTATGTGGAACTCAGCAGTGAGTTTTTCAATCATATATTTTTATGCTTTATGCGTCTTCTAAGGTTCATTCTGTGAGTTTTGAAAGTGGTCTTCCAAAGGACATTTTACTATCAATGTTTGTCTGAGCCGCATGTTGTGTGCTCCTAGGTGTGGCTGTGCCACCTAATGTCCACCTACTTTTGGCCATATAGTGTATCTTGTTATTACCTGAGCAGATCACTGTGAGTCCAGGACGGAGATCATAAGTTCTCCAACATTCCCTCAGTGAAGACTCAGACCCAGAACAGGAAACTCTAAACCCTCTAGTGGTGTTTCCAGGTAGTACTGAAACAGTGGAGCCACAACCCAGCTGTCTACACACTACTGCAGCTGCATCCCTCTGGTCCCTGTCTCAGCTCCCACAGTCCTCCACTCTCCCTGGTCGTACCACTCCACTCCACCAGCACAGCGACTGCCTCCTCCCACCAGCCTCACATCATCAGGCTCTGAGAAAAGAAAAGAGAGAGACAGTAATCGTACTATTTTCTCACTAAAACACACCTATATTGTCTCTCATTTTCTTCACTCCAGATGAGAAACAATGTTGACTGAGTGACAAACTGTTTCTTACCTGAGCAGGTGAGTCCAACAGCATTACCAGGTAGGCAGGTGTTGTTCTCTCTGTCTGAGGTGTCACAGTCCAGGAGAAGGGACTCTTTGCCTTTACACTGGAACTCTTTATCCCAGGTCTGACCCTCACCTTCTCCATAGAGCCCCCCCTGTAGAGCTGCAGGAGCCCCACAGCCAACATCCCTACAGACTACCTCTGCATCCTGCTGGTCAAAGTCAGCTTCACACACTGAGGCCCAGGACTGATTGGACTTCACCTCCACTCTCCCAGAGCAGAGACCAGCTCCATCCACAAGCCGCACAGAGTCTGGAGAAAAAGAGTTGGTTGAACATTCAATCAGTTCTGTTGATGACACTGTCGAGGACTGAACACAAATATGTTGGATAAAAGATTGTAGTTTGTTATGTTTGATACTGTAAGAGGTAGAAATGGGTTCTTAGTCACTCAGGATCGGGTTGGGAATAATGCAGGCAGGAGACAGGAATAAGTTCACTTCACTTTATAGAAAATAAACAGCTGGACATCCATCAGGCAGCTTCACTTCAGTACCATCTGAACTACAATGATCTGCCCATGAACATCTCCCATAAACCAATATGACAAACACAAATATAATGTTTAAATACATCTGACGTCTCTCCCTCTATTTAAATGAAATAAAAACACATAAAACATGATACATGGTAATATTGTATAATGTATAAATAAATCTCTCAATGTGACCAGTCTCTTACCTGAACAGGTCACATGATGATAATATCTACCATTACAGACACCAGGTCCTCCTATGATGACACACTGTCTAATAGAAGACTCATCTCTCCTACAACTATATAGTCTGACTCCTCTTCTTCCATCTTCAATCAGAGGTCCTCTAGATTCAGATACAGGATTCCCACAGTCCAGCTGTCTACACACAACCTTAACCTCTCTCATCATTCTCCACCACCCAGAACATAGACCCAACCACTCTCCTCTGTAGAAGACTTCCACTGTCCCAGAACAGGAAGTGGTCCCATCCACCAGTCTGACTGAGTATTCAGCTGTAAACAGCAGAGAGGAAAACACAGTGGTGAGGACAGATGATGACAGTGATTCTGTTATTCTAACAGCAGTGATGCTTTGTGGTTGACAAGTATTAGTAGTGCAATAAAACCCTACTTGTTATTGGGGTTTAGAATGGTTTGTATGGACACATGAATTTCTCCAAGTGGAATAATAAAGTTGACTAATATTGAACTGCTATAATCACTGTAGATTTATACTCTACCTACCTGGTGGACTGACGCTTTGAGCCTGGAGATCTGAGGAGAAAGAGAGAGACAGAGGAGAAAGAGAGAGACAGAGAAAGAGAGAGAAAGAGACAGAGAGAAACAGAGAAGAAAGGGAGGAGTCAGAGGAAGAGAGAGACAGAGGTTAAATGAACATCAACATGACCTTTCATGATGTGATGGGGAAGACAGGCTTATCGTTGGTATGGTGCAACAACACCCATGTGGACATACACCATATATACAAAAGTATGTGGACAGCCCTTCAAATTAGTGGATTCTATTTCAGCCACATCCCTTCCTGACAGATGTATAAAATCAAGCACTCAGCCAGGCAATCTCCATAGACAAACAATGTCAGTAGAATTGAGTTAATGAACTCCCCCTCTCCTCTTCTCCTCTCCTCCCCTCCTCCCTACCCTCCCTCGCCCCCTCCCACCTCTACCCTCTCACTCCTTCACCCCCTCTCTTCACTCTTCTCCTCTTCTCCCCTTCTCCTCCTCCTCCCCTCTCCCACCTCACCCTCCCCACTCTCTTCTCCTCTCCTCTCCCCCTTCTCCCCTCCCCTCTTCCTCCCCTCTCCTCCCACCTCTACTCTTCCCCTCCCTCTTCTCCCCTTCAACCCCCCCTCTTCTCCTCCTTGCTCCCCTCTCTCTTCCCCACCCCCTCTTCTTCCCCCTTCTTCCCCCTCTCCCACCTCCTCTTCTCCTCTTCAACCCCTCTCTTCTCCTCTCTCCCCTCTCCTCTTCACCCACCCCCCCTCTTCTTCCCCCTTCTTCCCCTCTCCTCTTCTCCCCCTCATCTGTTACACCACCTCTCTTCACCCTTCTCTCCTCTTCTCCTCTCTCCCCCTCTACTCTTCTCCTCTTCTTCCCCCTCTACTCTTCTTCCCCTCTTCTCCCCCTCTCTCTTCTACTCTTCTCCCCATCTCTCTCCATCTTCTCTCCCTCTCTTCTCCTCTTCTTCCCCCTTCTCCCCTCCTCTTCTCTCTCTCCTCCTTCTCCTCCCTCTCCCTTCTCTTCTCCTCTTCTCCTCCCTTCTCCACTTCTTCCCCTCCACTCCCACCTCTACTTTTCTCCCCCTCTCCTCTCCACCTCTCCCCTCTCTTCTCCTCCTCTCCTCCCCTCCCTCCTCTCTCTCCCTTCTCCTCCCCTCTCTTCTCCTCTTCTCCCCTCCCTCTTCTCCCCCTTTCCTCTTCTCCCCTCCCCTCACCTCTCCACTTCTTCCCCTCCCACCTCTACTTTTCTCCCCCTCTCCTCTTCTCCTCCTCTTCTCTCTCTTCTCCTCTTCTCCCCCTCTCTTCTCCTTTCTTCCCCCTCCTCCTCCCTCTCCTCCCCCCTCACCTTATCCCCCTCTCTCTTCTCCTCTTCTTCCCCTCCTTTCCTCTTCTTCCCACTCCTCTCCTCTTCTTCCCCTCCTCCTCTTCTTCACCTCCCCTCCTCTCTTCATCTTCTTCCCCCTCCTCCTTTTCATCACCTCTCTTCTCCCCTTCTCTCCCTCTCTTCTCCATATTCTCTCCCTCTCTTATCCTCTCTTCCCCCTCTTCTCCTCCTCCTCTTTTCTCCTCTTCTCCCCAATTCTACCCCTCTTCTCTGCTCTTCTCCCCCTCTCCTCTTCTCCTCTTCCTCCCCTCTCCTCTTCTCATCTTTCCCCCTCTCCTCCCTCCCTTCTCCCCCTCTCTTCTCCTCCCCTCCCTTCTCCTCTTCTTCCCCTCCCCTCTTCTTCCCCTCCCCTCCAACCTCTGATCTTCTATCCCTCTCCTCCCTCCTTTCTCCTCCTCTTTCTCCCTCTCTTCTCCTCTTCTCCCACCTCTCTTCTCCTCCCCCTCTCCTCTTCTCACCTTCTCCTCCTCTCCTCCTCCTCCCCTCTCTTCTCCCTCTCCCCTCTTCTCCCTTCTCCCCTCTCTCTCTCTCCCCCTCTCTTCTCCCCTCTTCACCTCTTCTCCTTCTCCCTCCCCTCTCTTCTCCTCTTCTGACCCTCTATTCTCCTCTACTCATTTACCAGTCTCTCTTCTCCTACCCCTCCCCTATACTCCCCCTCTCCTCTCCTTTTCTCCCAGTATCTCTTCTCCTCTTCTCCCCCTCACTTCTCCCCCTTCTCTACCTTTCCTCTTCTCCCCCTGTCTTCTACTCTTCTCCCCATCTCCTCTCCTCTTCTCCCCCTCTCCTCTTCTGACCCTCTATTCTCCTCTACTCATTTACCAGTCTCTCTTCTCCTCCCCCTCCCCTATACTCCCCCTCTCCCCTCTCCTCTTCTCCCAGTATCTCTTCTCCTCTTCTCCCCCTCACTTCTCCCCCTTCTCTACCTTTCCTCTTCTCCCCTCTCCTCTCCTCTTCTCCCCCTCTCCTCTTCTGACCCTCTATTCTCCTCTACTCATTTACCAGTCTCTCTTCTCCCCCTTCTCCCCCTCTCCTCTTCTCCCCCTCTACTCCTCCTCCCCCTCTCATCTTCTTCCCCTCCCCGCCCCTCCCTCCCCCCTCTCTCTCCTCTTCTCCCCCTTTCCTCTTCCCCCCTTCTCCCCCTCTCTTCTCCTCTTCTGCCCCTCTCATCTACTCTTCTGCCCCTATCCTCCCCCTCATCTCCCCCTCTCCTCATCTCCCCCCCTCTCCTTTCTCCTCCTCTCCCCCTCCCCCTCTCCCTCCTCTCCCTCCCCTCTCTCCTCTCTCCTCCCTTCTCCTCTTCTCCCCCCTCCTCCTCCCCCTCCCCTCCTTCTCCCTTCTCCCCCCTCCTCTCCCCCTCCCTCGCTTCTCCTCTCCTCTCCTCCCCCTTTCCTCTTCTCCTCTCTCTCCCTCTCCTCCCCTCCTCCCTCTCCTTCTCCTCCCCCCTCCTCTTCTCCCCCCTCTCCCCTCCCCCTTCCTCTCCTCTCTCCCTCTTCTCCTCTTCCCCCTCTCCTCTCCCCTCCCCCCTCCCCTCCTCCCTTCTCCTCCTCTTCTCCTCTCTCTCTCCTCTCCTCCCCCTCTGCTCTCCTCCCCCTCCCCTCCCTTCTCCTCTCTTTCTCCTCTCCTCTCCTCCCCCCTTCTCCTCTCCTCCCCTTCTCCTCTCCTCTACTCCCCTCCTCCTCCTCTCCCCTCTTCTCCTCTCCTCTTCTCCCCCTCTCTTCTCCTTTTCTCCCTCTCTCCCTTCTCCTCTTCCCCCTCTCCTCTCCTCTTCTCACCCCTCTCCTTTCTCCCCTCTCCATTTCTCCTCCCTGCTCCCACTCTCTTCTCCTCTTCTCCCCTCTCCTCTTCTCTTCTCCCCCTCTTCTCTCTCTCTTCTCTTCTCCACCTCTCTTCTCCCCTCTTCTCCCCCTCTCCCCTCTCTATCTTCCTCCTCTCCCCCTCCTCCTCTCTCCCCTCTCCTCTCCTCCTCTCCCCCCTCTCTTCCTCCCTCTCCCCTCTCTTCTCCCTCTTCTCCCCTCCCCTCTTCCCCTCCCTCTTCTCCCCCTCTCTCTCCCCTCTCTCTCCTCCCTCCTCTTCTCCCCCTCTTCTCCCCTCTCTCTCCCCCTCTCTTCTCCCCCTCTCTTCTCCTCTCCCAGTCTCCCCTTTCTCCCTTTTCTCTTCCTCTTCTCCCCCTCTCTTCTCGTCTTCTCCCCCTCTCTTCTCCCCCTCTCTCCCCCTCTTCTCCTCTCTCCCCTCTCTTCTCTTCTTTTTCTCCCCTCTCCTCTCCTCTTCTCCTCTCTCCTCTTCTCCCCCTCCCTCTCTCTCTTGTCTTCTCACCTCCCTCTCCTCTCGTCTCTCTCCCTCCCCTCTTCTCCAGCCTCGTCTCCCCCCTCTCTTCTCCTCTTCTGACCCTCTCTTCTCCTCTTCTCCCCCCCCTATCCTCTTCACCCCCTTTCTCCTCTTCCCCTCCCTTCCTCCCCCTCCCCCCCCTCCCCCTTTCCTCTTCTCCTCTCTTTGTCTCCCAGTCTCTATTCTCCTCTTCACCCCCTTTTTGTCCCCCTCTCCTATTCTCCCCCTCCCCTTCTCCCCCTCTCCCTCTCCTCTTCTCCCCCTCTCTTCTCCTCCCCCCTCCTCCCCTCCCCTTTCCTCTTCTCCTCTCTTCTCTCCCTGTCTCTATTCTCCTCTTTCCTCCCCGTCTCCTCTCCTCTAGGACTTCTCATTTAACATTTACATTTAAGTCATTCTCCATCCCCCTCTCCTCTTCTCCCCTCTCCTCTTCTCCCCCTCTCCTCTCCTCCTCCCCCTCTCTTCTCCTTTTCTCCCCCTCTCTTCTCCTCTTCTCCCCCAAGTCTCTTCTTCCCCTCCCTCCTCTCCTCTTCTCCCCCTTTCCCTCTTCTCCTCTTCTCCCCCTCTCTTCTTCTTCTCCTCCTAGTCTCCTCTCCTCTTATTCTCCTCTTCTCCTGTAGTTGTTGACCTCGTCTTCTTTTTCTTCTCCTCTCCTCCCGGTCAGGGATCTCCTCTACTCCCCGTCTCCTATACTCTACTCCCCCTCGCTTCTCCTCTCCTCCTCTTCTACTCCCCCCACTTCTCCTCTCCTCCCCTCCCCCCCCTCCCCTCCTCCCCCCCTCCCCTCCCTCTCCTCTCCATTTCATTCTGTACTCCAACATCTGCCTGGTATTCAAGATAACACACAACATTGCAGCACCAAATTTGTTTTCATCAACCTCAGACTTAAGTATCAGTGTTCCAAGAACCTCCACCAGGGGAACTGTAGACTCCTCAAACGGTCCACCACCTTCTCCCAAACTGACTTCTCATACAAACCAATAAAGACATGGAATGGCCTCACCTCAACATGGATCTAATCCAATCAGACGTGTCTCACCTCAACATGGATCTAGTCCAATCAGATGTGTCTCACCTCAACATGGATCTAGTCCAATCAGACGTGTCTCACCTCAACATGGATCTAGTCCAATTAGACGTGTCTCACCTCAACATGGATCTAGTCCAATAAGACGTGTCTCACCTCAACATGGATCTAGTCCAATTAGACGTGTCTCACCTCAACATGGATCTAGTCCAATTAGACGTGTCTCACCTCAACATGGATCTAGTCCAATTAGACGTGTCTCACCTCAACATGGATCTAGTCCAATCAGACGTGTCTCACCTCAACATGGATCTCGTCCAATTAGACGTGTCTCACCTCACCATGGATCTAGTCCAATTAGACGTGTCTCACCTCAACATGGATCTAGTCCAATCAGATGTCTCTCACCTCAACTTGGATCTAGTCCAATTAGACGTGTCTCACCTCACAATGGATCTAGTCCAATCAGACGTGTCTCACCTCAACATGGATCTAGTCCAAACAGACGTGTCTCACCTCAACATGGATCGAGTCCAATCAGATGTGTTCACACTAATATTGATCTAATAGGCAACAGTGATTTTATTAATGACACAGAATAAACACTAAAAAACACATTACATTTTAATAGTTGTAATAACTTAGCTCTGTACACTATTCTGATTAGATGCTATTTAATGCTGTGTTTGGACACAGTTTTCTATAGGAACACTAAGACACCTGGACCACATATTGAGATGTGCCTTTAGGTAAGTAAATCAGCTGTTACATAAGGTGACAGTTGTAGGTGTCATGACTTCCACTGAAGTCGGTCCCTGTCCTTGTTCTGGCGGTGAAGAAGGATGGCGGTCTGCGCCCGTGCATTGACTATCGAGGTATCAACCAAGTCACTGTGAGGTACAGCTACCTGCTGCCTCTCATATCCAGTGCGATAGAGTCAATGCACAGGGCTTCTTCACAAAATTGGATCTCAGGAGCGCTTACAACCTGGTGCGTATCCGGGAGGGGGACGAGTGGAAGACGTCATTTAGTACCACCTCAGGGCACTATGAGTACCTTGTCATGCCGTACGGGTTGATGTCTTCCAGACCTTTGTAGACAAGATTTTCCGGGACCTGCAGGGGCAGGGTGTAGTAGTGTATATATCGACCACATTCTGATATACTCCGCTACACGCGCCAAGTGTGTGTCCCTGATGCTCAAGGTACTTGGTCGACTGTTGGAGCCTGACCTGTACGTCAAGGCTGAGAAATGTCTGTTCTTCCAACAGTCTGTCTCCTTCCTAGGGTACCGCATTTCAGCTTCAGGGGTGGAGATGGAGAGTGACTGCATTTCAGCTTCAGGGGTGGAGATGGAGAGTGACCGCATTTCAGCTTCAGGGGTGGAGATGGAGAGTGACTGCCTTTCAGCTTCAGTGGTGGAGATGGAGAGTGACTGCATTTCCACTTCAGTGGTGGAGATGGAGAGTGACTGCATTTCAGCTTCAGGGGTGGAGATGGAGAGTGACTGCATTTCCACTTCAGGGGTGGAGATGGAGAGTGACTGCATTTCAGCTTCAGGGGTGGAGATGGAGAGTGACTGCATTTGAGCCGTGTGTAATTGGCCGACTCCCACCACAGTAAAGGAGGTGCAGCGGCTTTGGTCAGGAAGCCAACTACTACCGGAGGTTTATCCAGGGCTTTGGTCAGGTAGCCAACTACTACCGGAGGTTTATCCAGGGCTTTGGTCAGGTAGCGACTCCCAATACCTCACTGCTGAAGGGGGGACCAGTGGACGGCTGAGGCGGACAGGGCTTTTGGTCACCTGAGGGCTCTGTTTACCTCGGCTCCCGTGCTGGGTCATCCGGATCTGGGATAGGAGCCGTGCTCTCTCAGCGCTCGGGTACGCCACTAAAGCTCCGCCCCTTTGCTTTCTTTTCGAAGAAGCTCAGCCCGGCGGAGCGAAACTATGATGTGGGGGATCGGGAGCTGTTGGCTGTTGTCAAGGCTCTGAAGGCGTGGAGACTTTGGCTTGAGGGGGCTAAGCGGCAGGGTAGCCTAGTGGTTAGAGCGTTGGACTAGTAACCGGAAGATTGCGAGTTCAAACCCCCGAGCTGACAAGGTACAAATCTGTCGTTCTGCCCCTGAACAGGCAGTTAACCCACTGTTCCCAGGCCGTCATTGAAAATAAGAATTTGTTCTTAACTGACTTGCCTGGTTAAATAAAGGTAAAATAAAAAAATAAAAATAAAAACACCCTATTCTCATCTGGACTGACCACCGCAATCTGGAGTACATCCGGGCAGCGAGGAGACTGAACCCTCGCCAGGCAAGGTGGAGACTGAACCCTGGAGACGCCAGGCAAGGTGGGCCATGTTTTTTGTACCCGTTTTGTTTTCACTGTCCTACAGACCAGGTTCCCAGAACGCTAAGGCAGACGCACTGTCCTACAGACCAGGTTCCCAGAACGCTAAGGCAGACACACTGTCCTACAGACCAGGTTCCCAGAACGCGAAGGCAGACGCACTGTCCCGGATGTATGACACAGAGGAGCGGTCCATAGATCACACTCCCGAAATTCCGGCCTCTTGCCTGGTGGCACCGGTAGTGTGGGAGCTGGATGCGGACATCGAGCGGCGTTACGTACAGAGCCCACTGACCTCCACCTGCCCAGAGGGACGTTACAGCCCTTACCCATTCCACAATGTCTGTGGTCGCTCCTGTCTGTGGATTTCCTCAAGGATCTTCCTCCCTCACGATCCTGGTCGTTGTGGATCAGTTCTCTAAGTCCTGCCGTCTCCTTCCTTTTCCCAGTCTCCAAACGGCCCTACAGACTGAGGAGGCACTGCTTACACACGTCTTCCGGCACTATGGGGTGCCAGAGGTTATAGTGTCTGATCGAGGTCACCAGTTCACGTCAAGGTTCTGGAGGGCGTTTATGGAACGTCTGGGGTCTCGGTCAGCCTTACCTCTGGTTTTCACCTGCGCCACCGCAGTGAGGCCCTGGTCTGGCTCTCGACCCGAAACCTGCCCCTCCGCCTGCTCTGCCAGAAGCTGGGCCCGCGGTTTGTGGGGCCATTCAAAGTCCTGAGGAGACTGAACGAGGTTTGCTTCAGGTTACAGCTTCCCCTCGATTACCGTATTAACCCCTCGTTCCATGTGTCTCTCCTCAGGCCGGTGGTGGCTGGTCCACTCCATGAGTCTGAGGTGCAGGTGGTTCCTCCACCCCCTCTGGACATCGAGGGGGCCCGGCGTATGCTGTTTGAGCCATAATGGACTCGAGGCATCGGGCGAAAGGCCTTCAGTACCTCGTGGAGTGGGTACGGTCCGGAAGAGAGATGCTGGGTGCCGGAGGAGGACGTTTCGGACCCTTCGTTACTGTGGGAGTTCCACCGTCTCCATCCGGATCGCCCTGCGCGCCAAGGGGGGTTACTGTTACAACTTCCACAGAAGTCAGTCCCGCTCCTAGTTCGGGCAGCGTTCGGCGGTCGACGTCATCGGCCTTCTAGCCATCGCCGATCCACTTTTCATTTTCCATTTGTTTTTGTCTTTGTTTTACACGCCTGGTTCCAATTCCAAATGACAGGTTCATTATTTAACCCTCTGTTTTCCCCATGGTTTTTGTGCGGGATTGTTTTATGTATGTTTGGTCTGTTACTGTGGGCTCTGTATTTACGACACGTTATTGGAATATTTGAGTAAGTTACATGTGTTACTCATCTCTACTGTCCTGACTCCTCTGCACCAGCTACCCAGACCATTACAGTAGGACTGTGAACAAAGTAGCTGAATTGTCAAAGCCTGAGGTCACCCAAAGACAAGTAATCCAGAACTTTCTCTGGTAAAGAATTACAAATCTACCACTTTCATATAAACCCCTCGATACACAGCAGAACATCTACAATGAATCCATCCACCAAACATCCTGATTTGTTTTAATGAACACTTTTTATGAAACTAAAATAACTTCAACTACAGTATATATGAAGGGATTATTGTCATTGTTTTATTATATAGGCTTCAGGAAGTTATATTCTTCCATTGTAAATAACAGGTTCTCCCTCCATCTACAATCATCAGGTCTGCTTGCAGAGGAACAGAATGTCTTGGAAAGCCAGACCTTCCATTACTATTTATCTAGCATACACACTCACACTCTTTCAAACATTATTATTTGGGAAAGTTATCAGGGGTAGTAACTAGCTCAACTTATTTGACTATTTCTTTCACACACACCTCATTGGCTAGGTTAGCTAGCTAGCTAACTAGCTTCATTTAGCACAAGCTCACGACTAAACTGACCTGGCGATCCTACTATCATGGACACTTGTCAGTATAGTTGCCTAGCTGTGTAAAAGGTACCTGCATCAGTATAGTTGTCTAGCTGTGTAAAAGGGACCTGCATCAGTATAGTTGAGAGGGACCTGCATCAGTATAGTTGAAAGGGACCTGCATCAGTATAGTTGAAAGGTACCTGCATCAGTATAGTTGAAAGGGACCTGCATCAGTATAGTTGAAAGGGACCTGCATCAGTATAGTTGTCTAGCTGTGTAAAAGGTACCTACATCAGTATAGTTGTCTAGCTGTGTAAAAGGTACCTGCATCAGTATAGTTGAAAGGGACCTGCATCAGTATAGTTGAAAGGGACCTGCATCAGTATAGTTGAAAGGGACCTGCATCAGTATAGTTGTAAGGGACCTGCATCAGTATAGTTGAAAGGGACCTGCATCAGTATAGTTGAAAGGGACCTGCATCAGTATAGTTGTCTAGCTGTGTAAAAGGTACCTACATCAGTATAGTTGTCTAGCTGTGTAAAAGGTACCTGCATCAGTATAGTTGAAAGGGACCTGCATCAGTATAGTTGAAAGGGACCTGCATCAGTATAGTTGAGAGGGACCTGCATCAGTATAGTTGAAAGGGACCTGCATCAGTATAGTTGAAAGGGACCTGCATCAGTATAGTTGAAAGGGACCTACATCAGTATAGTTGAAAGGGACCTGCATCAGTATAGTTGAAAGGTACCTGCATCAGTATAGTTGAGAGGGACCTGCACCAGTATAGTTGTCTTGCTGTGTAAAAGGTACCTGCATCAGTATAGTTGTCTAGCTGTGTAAAAGGTACCTGCATCAGTATAGTTGAAAGGGACCTGCATCAGTATAGTTGAAAGGGACCTGCATCAGTATAGTTGTAAGGGACCTGCATCAGTATAGTTGTCTAGCTGTGTAAAAGGGACCTGCATCAGTATAGTTGACTAGCTGTGTAAAAGGTACCTGCATCAGTATAGTTGACTAGCTGTGTAAAAGGTACCTGCATCAGTATAGTTGAAAGGGACCTGCATCAGTATAGTTGAGAGGGACCTGCACCAGTATAGTTGTCTAGCTGTGTAAAAGGTACCTGCATCAGTATAGTTGTCTAGCTGTGTAAAAGGTACCTGCATCAGTATAGTTGAAAGGGACCTGCATCAGTATAGTAAAGGGACCTGCATCAGTAAGTTGTAAGGGACCTGCATCAGTATAGTTGTCTAGCTGTGTAAAAGGGACCTGCATCAGTATAGTTGACTAGCTGTGTAAAAGGTACCTGCATCAGTATAGTTGAAAGGGACCTGCATCAGTATAGTTGAAAGGTACCTGCATCAGTATAGTTGTCTAGCTGTGTAAAAGGGACCTGCATCAGTATAGTTGTCTAGCTGTGTAAAAGGTACCTGCATCAGTATAGTTGTCTAGCTGTGTAAAAGGTACCTGCATCAGTATAGTTGAAAGGGACCTGCATCAGTATAGTTGAAAGGGACCTGCATCAGTATAGTTGAAAGGGACCTGCATCAGTATAGTTGTAAGGGACCTACATCAGTATAGTTGAAAGAGACCTGCATCAGTATAGTTGAAAGGTACCTGCATCAGTATAGTTGAAAGGGACCTGCATCAGTATAGTTGTCTAGCTGTGTAAAAGGTACCTGCATCAGTATAGTTGTCTAGCTGTGTAAAAGGGACCTGCATCAGTATAGTTGTCTAGCTGTGTAAAAGGGACCTGCATCAGTATAGTTGAAAGGTACCTGCATCAGTATAGTTGAAAGGGACCTGCATCAGTATAGTTGAAAGGGACCTGCATCAGTATAGTTGTCTAGCTGTGTAAAAGGTACCTGCATCAGTATAGTTGAAAGGGACCTGCATCAGTATAGTTGAAAGGTACCTGCATCAGTATAGTTGTCTAGCTGTGTAAAAGGTACCTGCATCAGTATAGTTGAAAGGGACCTGCATCAGTATAGTTGTCTAGCTGTGTAAAAGGTACCTGCATCAGTATAGTTGTCTAAAAAGGGACCTGCATCAGTATAGTTGAAAGGGACCTGCATCAGTATAGTTGAAACGTACCTGCATCAGTATAGTTGAAAGGGACCTGCATCAGTATAGTTGAAAGGGACCTGCATCAGTATAGTTGAAAGGGACCTGCATCAGTATAGTTGAAAGGTACCTGCATCAGTATAGTTGAAAGGTACCTGCATCAGTATAGTTGAAAGGGACCTGCATCAGTATAGTTGTAAGGGACCTGCATCAGTATAGTTGAAAGGTACCTGCATCAGTATAGTTGTCTAGCTGTATAAAAGGTACCTGCATCAGTATAGCTTGTAAAAGGTACCTGCATCAGCATAGTTGAAAGGGACCTGCATCAGTATAGTTGAAAGGGACCTGCATCAGTTTAGTTTAAAGGTACCTGCATCAGTATAGTTGAAAGGGACCTGCATCAGTATAGTTGAAAGGTACCTGCATCAGTATAGTTGAAATGGACCTTCATCAGTATAGTTGTCTAGCTGTGTAAAAGGTACCTGCATCAGTATAGTTGTAAAAGGTACCTGCATCAGTATAGTTGTCTAGCTGTGTAAAAGGGACCTGCATCAGTATAGTTGAAAGGGACCTGCATCAGTATAGTTGAAAGGGACCTGCATCAGTATAGTTGAAAGGGACCTGCATCAGTATAGTTGAAAGGGACCTGCATCAGTATAGTTGAAAGGGACCTGCATCAGTATAGTTGAAAGGGACCTGCATCAGTATAGTTGAAAGGGACCTGCATCAGTATAGTTGAAAGGTACCTGCATCAGTATAGTTGAAAGGGACCTGCATCAGTATTGTCTAGCTTGAAAAAGGACCTGCATCAGTATAGTTGTCTAGCTGTGTAAAAGGTACCTGCATCAGTATAGTTGACTAGGTGTAAAAGGTACCTGCATCAGTATAGTTGAAAGGGACCTGCATCAGTATAGTTGTCTAGCTGTGTAAAAGGTACCTGCATCAGTATAGTTGAAAGGGACCTGCATCAGTATAGTTGAAAGGGACCTGCATCAGTATAGTTGTCTAGCTGTGTAAAAGGTACCTGCATCAGTATAGTTGAAAGGGACCTGCATCAGTATAGTTGAAAGGTACCTGCATCAGTATAGTTGTCTAGCTGTGTAAAAGGTACCTGCATCAGTATAGTTGAAAGGGACCTGCATCAGTATAGTTGTCTAGCTGTGTAAAAGGGACCTGCATCAGTATAGTTGTCTAGCTGTGTAAAAGGGACCTGCATCAGTATAGTTGAAAGGGACCTGCATCAGTTTAGTTTAAAGGTACCTGCATCAGTATAGTTGAAAGGGACCTGCATCAGTATAGTTGAAAGGGACCTGCATCAGTATAGTTGAAAGGGACCTGCATCAGTATAGTTGAAAGGTACCTGCATCAGTATAGTTGAAAGGTACCTGCATCAGTATAGTTGAAAGGGACCTGCATCAGTATAGTTGTAAGGGACCTGCATCAGTATAGTTGAAAGGTACCTGCATCAGTATAGTTGTCTAGCTGTATAAAAGGTACCTGCATCAGCATAGTTGTCTAGCTGTGTAAAAGGTACCTGCATCAGCATAGTTGAAAGGGACCTGCATCAGTATAGTTGAAAGGGACCTGCATCAGTTTAGTTTAAAGGTACCTGCATCAGTATAGTTGAAAGGGACCTGCATCAGTATAGTTGAAAGGTACCTGCATCAGTATAGTTGAAATGGACCTGCATCAGTATAGTTGTCTAGCTGTGTAAAAGGTACCTGCATCAGTATAGTTGTCTAGCTGTGTAAAAGGTACCTGCATCAGTATAGTTGTCTAGCTGTGTAAAAGGGACCTGCATCAGTATAGTTGAAAGGGACCTGCATCAGTATAGTTGAAAGGGACCTGCATCAGTATAGTTGAAAGGGACCTGCATCAGTATAGTTGAAAGGTACCTGCATCAGTATAGTTGAAAGGGACCTGCATCAGTATAGTTGAAAGGGACCTGCATCAGTATAGTTGAAAGGGACCTGCATCAGTATAGTTGAAAGGTACCTGCATCAGTATAGTTGAAAGGGACCTGCATCAGTATAGTTGTCTAGCTGTGTAAAAGGGACCTGCATCAGTATAGTTGTCTAGCTGTGTAAAAGGTACCTGCATCAGTATAGTTGTCTAGCTGTGTAAAAGGTACCTGCATCAGTATAGTTGTCTAGCTGTGTAAAAGGTACCTGCATCAGTATAGTTGAAAGGTACCTGCATCAGTATAGTTGTCTAGCTGTGTAAAAGGTACCTGCATCAGTATAGTTGTCTAGCTGTGTAAAAGGTACCTGCATCAGTATAGTTGAAAGGGACCTGCATCAGTATAGTTGAAAGGGACCTGCATCAGTATAGTTGAAAGGGACCTGCATCAGTATAGTTGTAAGGGACCTACATCAGTATAGTTGAAAGAGACCTGCATCAGTATAGTTGAAAGGTACCTGCATCAGTATAGTTGAAAGGGACCTGCATCAGTATAGTTGTCTAGCTGTGTAAAAGGTACCTGCATCAGTATAGTTGTCTAGCTGTGTAAAAGGGACCTGCATCAGTATAGTTGTCTAGCTGTGTAAAAGGGACCTGCATCAGTATAGTTGAAAGGTACCTGCATCAGTATAGTTGAAAGGGACCTGCATCAGTATAGTTGTCAGCTGTGTAAAAGGGTACCTGCATCAGTATTGTTGTCTAGCTGTGTAAAAGGTACCTGCATCAGCATAGTTGAAAGGTACCTGCATCAGTTTAGGGTATGATAAACCTAGGGTATGGCTAAATGGGGTGTGTAGAAATACAGATAAACCTAGGGTATGGCTAAATGGGGTGTGTAGAAATACAGATAAACCTAGGGTATGGCTAAATGGGGTGTGTAGAAATACAGATAAACCTAGGGTATGGCTAAATGGGGTGTGTAGAAATACAGATAAACCTAGGGTATGGCTAAATGGGGTGTGTAGAAATACAGATAAACCTAGGGTATGGCTAAATGGGGTGTGTAGAAATACAGATAAACCTAGGGTATGGCTAAATGGGGTGTGTAGAAATACAGATAAACCTAGGGTATGGCTAAATGGGGTGTGTAGAAATACAGATAAACCTAGGGTATGGCTAAATGGGGTGTGTAGAAATACAGATAAACCTAGGGTATGGCTAAATGGGGTGTGTAGAAATACAGATAAACCTAGGGTATGGCTAAATGGGGTGTGTAGAAATACAGATAAACCTAGGGTATGGCTAAATGGGGTGTGTAGAAATACAGATAAACCTAGGGTATGGCAGAATGGGGTGTGTAGAAATACAGATAAACCTAGGGTATAGCTAAATGGGGTGTGTAGAAATACAGATAAACCTAGGGTATGGCAGAATGGGGTGTGTAGAAATACAGATAAACCTAGGGTATGGCTAAATGGGGTGTGTAGAAATACAGATAAACCTAGGGTATGGCTAAATGGGGTGTGTAGAAATACAGATAAACCTAGGGTATGGCTAAATGGGGTGTGTAGAAATACAGATAAGTGTAGTTGAGAGGGACCTGCATCAGTATAGTTGAAAGGGACCTGCATCAGTGTAGTTGTCTAGCTGTGTAAAAGGTACCTGCATCAGTATAGTTGAAAGGTACCTGCATCAGTATAGTTGAAAGGACCTGCATCAGTATAGTTGTCTAGCTGTGTAAAAGGGACCTGCATCAGTATAGTTGAAAGGGACCTGCATCAGTATAGTTGAAAGGGACCTGCATCAGTGTAGTTGAGAGGGACCTGCATCAGTATAGTTGAAAGGGACCTGCATCAGTATAGTTGAAAGGGACCTACATCAGTATAGTTGAAAGGGACCTGCATCAGTGTAGTTGAAATGTACCTACATCAGTATAGTTGAAAGGGACCTGCATCAGTATAGTTGAAAGGGACCTGCATCAGTATAGTTGAAAGGGACCTACATCAGTATAGTTGAAAGGGACCTGCATCAGTGTAGTTGTCTAGCTGTGTAAAAGGTACCTGCATCAGTATAGTTGAAAGGTACCTGCATCAGTATAGTTGAAAGGGACCTGCATCAGTATAGTTGTCTAGCTGTGTAAAAGGTACCTGCATCAGTATAGTTGTAAGGGACCTGCATCAGTATAGTTGAAATGTACCTGCATCAGTATAGTTGAAAGGTACCTGCATCAGTAGAGTTGAAGGGACCTGCATCAGTATAGTTGAAAGGGACCTGCATCAGTATAGTTGAAAGGGACCTGCATCAGTATAGTTGTAAGGGACCTACATCAGTATAGTTGAAAGGGACCTGCATCAGTATAGTTGAAAGGTACCTGCATCAGTATAGTTGAAAGGGACCTGCATCAGTATAGTTGAAAGGGACCTGCATCAGTATAGTTGAAAGGTACCTGCATCAGTATAGTTGAAAGGTACCTGCATCAGTATAGTTGAAAGGGACCTGCATCAGTATAGTTGAAAGGGACCTGCATCAGTATAGTTGAAAGGTACCTGCATCAGTATAGTTGAAAGGTACCTGCATCAGTATAGTTGAAAGGGACCTACATCAGTATAGTTGAAAGGGACCTACATCAGTATAGTTGAAAGGTACCTGCATCAGTATAGTTGAAAGGTACCTGCATCAGTATAGTTGAAAGGTACCTGCATCAGTATAGTTGAAAGGTACCTGCATCAGTATAGTTGAAAGGGACCTGCATCAGTATAGTTGTCTAGCTGTGTAAAAGGGACCTGCGTCAGTATAGTTGCCTAGCTGTGTAAAAGGTACCTGCATCAGTATAGCTGAAAGGTACCTGCATCAGTATAGTTGTAAGGGACCTGCATCAGTATAGTTGAAAGGGACCTGCATCAGTATAGTTGAAAGGTACCTACATCAGTATAGTTGAAAGGTACCTGCATCAGTATAGTTGTCTAGCTGTGTAAAAGGGACCTGCATCAGTATAGTTGTCTAGCTGTGTAAAAGGGACCTGCATCAGTATAGTTGTCTAGCTGTGTAAAAGGGACCTGCATCAGTATAGTTGTCTAGCTGTGTAAAAGGTACCTGCATCAGTATAGTTGTCTAGCTGTGTAAAAGGTACCTGCATCAGTATAGTTGTCTAGCTGTGTAAAAGGGACCTGCATCAGTATAGTTGAAAGGGACCTGCATCAGTATAGTTGAAAGGTACCTGCATCAGTATAGTTGAAAGGGACCTGCATCAGTATAGTTGAAAGGGACCTGCATCAGTATAGTTGAAAGGGACCTGCATCAGTATAGTTGAAAGGGACCTGCATCAGTATAGTTGTAAGGTACCTGCATCAGTATAGTTGAAAGGGACCTGCATCAGTATAGTTGAAAGGTACCTGCATCAGTATAGTTGAAAGGGACCTGCATCAGTATAGTTGAAAGGGACCTGCATCAGTATAGTTGAAGGGTACCTGCATCAGTATAGTTATCTAGCTGTGTAAAAGGGACCTGCATCAGTATAGTTGTCTAGCTGTGTAAAAGGGACCTGCATCAGTATAGTTGAAAGGTACCTGCATCAGTATAGTTGAAAGGGACCTGCATCAGTATAGTTGTCTAGCTGTGTAAAAGGTACCTGCATCAGTATAGTTGTCTAGCTGTATAAAAGGTACCTGCATCAGTATAGTTGAAAGGTACCTGCATCAGTATAGTTGCCTCGCTGTGTAAAATGCTATGCAGCTGTGATGCAGTCGGTGTGTTCGAAGCGTTAGGAAGTAGTTTGGGGCTGTAGAAATACAGATAAACCTAGGGTATGGCTAAATGGGGTGTGTAGAAATACAGATAAACCTAGGGTATGGCTAAATGGGGTGTGTAGAAATACAGATAAACCTAGGGTATGGCTAAATGGGGTGTGTAGAAATACAGATAAACCTAGGGTATGGCTAAATGGGGTGTGTAGAAATACAGATAAACCTAGGGTATGGCTAAATGGGGTGTGTAGAAATACAGATAAACCTAGGGTATGGCTAAATGGGGTGTGTAGAAATACAGATAAACCTAGGGTATGGCTAAATGGGGTGTGTAGAAATACAGATAAACCTAGGGTATGGCTAAATGGGGTGTGTAGAAATACAGATAAACCTAGGGTATGGCTAAATGGGGTGTGTAGAAATACAGATAAACCTAGGGTATGGCAGAATGGGGTGTGTAGAAATACAGATAAACCTAGGGTATAGCTAAATGGGGTGTGTAGAAATACAGATAAACCTAGGGTATGGCAGAATGGGGTGTGTAGAAATACAGATAAACCTAGGGTATGGCTAAATGGGGTGTGTAGAAATACAGATAAACCTAGGGTATGGCTAAATGGGGTGTGTAGAAATACAGATAAACCTAGGGTATGGCTAAATGGGGTGTGTAGAAATACAGATAAGTGTAGTTGAGAGGGACCTGCATCAGTATAGTTGAAAGGGACCTGCATCAGTGTAGTTGTCTAGCTGTGTAAAAGGTACCTGCATCAGTATAGTTGAAAGGTACCTGCATCAGTATAGTTGAAAGGGACCTGCATCAGTATAGTTGTCTAGCTGTGTAAAAGGGACCTGCATCAGTATAGTTGAAAGGGACCTGCATCAGTATAGTTGAAAGGGACCTGCATCAGTGTAGTTGAGAGGGACCTGCATCAGTATAGTTGAAAGGGACCTGCATCAGTATAGTTGAAAGGGACCTACATCAGTATAGTTGAAAGGGACCTGCATCAGTGTAGTTGAAATGTACCTACATCAGTATAGTTGAAAGGGACCTGCATCAGTATAGTTGAAAGGGACCTGCATCAGTATAGTTGAAAGGGACCTACATCAGTATAGTTGAAAGGGACCTGCATCAGTGTAGTTGTCTAGCTGTGTAAAAGGTACCTGCATCAGTATAGTTGAAAGGTACCTGCATCAGTATAGTTGAAAGGGACCTGCATCAGTATAGTTGTCTAGCTGTGTAAAAGGTACCTGCATCAGTATAGTTGTAAGGGACCTGCATCAGTATAGTTGAAATGTACCTGCATCAGTATAGTTGAAAGGTACCTGCATCAGTAGAGTTGAAGGGACCTGCATCAGTATAGTTGAAAGGGACCTGCATCAGTATAGTTGAAAGGGACCTGCATCAGTATAGTTGTAAGGGACCTACATCAGTATAGTTGAAAGGGACCTGCATCAGTATAGTTGAAAGGTACCTGCATCAGTATAGTTGAAAGGGACCTGCATCAGTATAGTTGAAAGGGACCTGCATCAGTATAGTTGAAAGGTACCTGCATCAGTATAGTTGAAAGGTACCTGCATCAGTATAGTTGAAAGGGACCTGCATCAGTATAGTTGAAAGGGACCTGCATCAGTATAGTTGAAAGGTACCTGCATCAGTATAGTTGAAAGGTACCTGCATCAGTATAGTTGAAAGGGACCTACATCAGTATAGTTGAAAGGGACCTACATCAGTATAGTTGAAAGGTACCTGCATCAGTATAGTTGAAAGGTACCTGCATCAGTATAGTTGAAAGGTACCTGCATCAGTATAGTTGAAAGGTACCTGCATCAGTATAGTTGAAAGGGACCTGCATCAGTATAGTTGTCTAGCTGTGTAAAAGGGACCTGCATCAGTATAGTTGTCTAGCTGTGTAAAAGGTACCTGCATCAGTATAGCTGAAAGGTACCTGCATCAGTATAGTTGTAAGGGACCTGCATCAGTATAGTTGAAAGGGACCTGCATCAGTATAGTTGAAAGGTACCTGCATCAGTATAGTTGAAAGGGACCTGCATCAGTATAGTTGTCTAGCTGTGTAAAAGGGACCTGCATCAGTATAGTTGTCTAGCTGTGTAAAAGGGACCTGCATCAGTATAGTTGTCTAGCTGTGTAAAAGGGACCTGCATCAGTATAGTTGTCTCGCTGTGTAAAAGGTACCTGCATCAGTATAGTTGTCTAGCTGTGTAAAAGGTACCTGCATCAGTATAGTTGTCTAGCTGTATAAAAGGGACCTGCATCAGTATAGTTGAAAGGGACCTGCATCAGTATAGTTGAAAGGTACCTGCATCAGTATAGTTGAAAGGGACCTGCATCAGTATAGTTGAAAGGGACCTGCATCAGTATAGTTGAAAGGGACCTGCATCAGTATAGTTGAAAGGGACCTGCATCAGTATAGTTGTAAGGTACCTGCATCAGTATAGTTGAAAGGGACCTGCATCAGTATAGTTGAAAGGTACCTGCATCAGTATAGTTGAAAGGGACCTGCATCAGTATAGTTGAAAGGGACCTGCATCAGTATAGTTGAAGGGTACCTGCATCAGTATAGTTGTCTAGCTGTGTAAAAGGGACCTGCATCAGTATAGTTGTCTAGCTGTGTAAAAGGGACCTGCATCAGTATAGTTGAAAGGTACCTGCATCAGTATAGTTGAAAGGGACCTGCATCAGTATAGTTGTCTAGCTGTGTAAAAGGTACCTGCATCAGTATAGTTGTCTAGCTGTATAAAAGGTACCTGCATCAGTATAGTTGAAAGGTACCTGCATCAGTATAGTTGCCTCGCTGTGTAAAATGCTATGCAGCTGTGATGCAGTCGGTGTGTTCGAAGCGTTAGGAAGTAGTTTGGGGCTGTAGAAATACAGATAAACCTAGGGTATGGCTAAATGGGGTGTGTAGAAATACAGATAAACCTAGGGTATGGCTAAATGGGGTGTGTAGAAATACAGATAAACCTAGGGTATGGCTAAATGGGGTGTGTAGAAATACAGATAAACCTAGGGTATGGCTAAATGGGGTGTGTAGAAATACAGATAAACCTAGGGTACGGCTAAATGGGATGTGTAGAAATACAGATAAACCTAGGGTATGGCTAAATGGGGTGTGTAGAAATACAGATAAACCTAGGGTATGGCTAAATGGGGTGTGTAGAAATACAGATAAACCTAGGGTATGGCTAAATGGGGTGTGTAGAAATACAGATAAACCTAGGGTATAGCTAAATGGGGTGTGTAGAAATACAGATAAACCTAGGGTATGGCAGAATGGGGTGTGTAGAAATACAGATAAACCTAGGGTATGGCTAAATGGGGAGTGTAGAAATACAGATAAACCTAGGGTATGGCTAAATGGGGTGTGTAGAAATACAGATAAACCTAGGGTATGGCTAAATGGGGTGTGTAGAAATACAGATAAACCTAGGGTATGGCTAAATGGGGTGTGTAGAAATACAGATAAACCTAGGGTATGGCTAAATGGGGTGTGTAGAAATACAGATAAACCTAGGGTACGGCTAAATGGGATGTGTAGAAATACAGATAAACCTAGGGTATGGCTAAATGGGGTGTGTAGAAATACAGACAAACCTAGGGAATGGCTAAATGGGGTGTGTAGAAATACAGCTAAACCTAGGTTATGGCTAAATGGGGTGTGTAGAAATACAGTGAAACCTAGGGTATGGCTAAATGGGGTGTGTAGAAATACAGATAAACCTAGGGTATGGCTAAATGGGGTGTGTAGAGTCCCTCAACCAGTTGAAGCTAATTTATTATAAACTCAAAAGTAGTATTTGGAGAACAGCTAAACCCAGTGTGTCCCCAGACATTCACTATTTAACTGTACGAGAATGCTTAAAAGGTCGCAAAATGTTTTATATTGGTTATCGGTATGGTTTCTTTTTGGCAAGGAAAATATTGGATATCGGTATCGGCCAAACATGTACTATCAGTGCATCCCTAATAATAAGGATGTAACAAGATGGAACATCGTTGTGGAAATCTGTTGCAGCTCAAGTTGACTACAACATCCACAATGCAATGCTCTCTATGTGGGCCGGCTGGTTGGCTGGCTAGCTAAATGTATCTACACACAATAATACCAAAGACAATATCAGCATGTGAAGTAGCTAACTAGCTGTTAAATCACCTAAACAACCTGCACTATCAATTTAGGAGTCTACAATCTCACCATATTCAACCTGCAGATCGATGTGTCTCCCAGAGTGGAATCTAACAGAAACACTGTTGAGGAGATGGGAAACGTTGCCCTTGCTACCTCAATAGGCGGTGCTGTGCATTCTGGGTGATTCTGGGACAAGGAGAGCGCTCTTTTAATACCCATGATTTTGGAATGAGATGTTAGATGAGCAGGTGTCCACATACTTTTGGTCATGTAGTGTACATTACCCTTCCATGCAAATGTGTAACTCTCTTTGCAGATGAGATTAAATCTAATTTAAGACATTTGATTTTGTCAGTTTTCTAAATCATTAATTTCAGAGGTCAGGGGTCAAGCTGAGCCGGACCAAGAGTGGAAAAGGTTGCTGGTTATGATGACATCACTGGTGAGAAGTCAGTAAAGACAAGATATTCAGTTGGCTGCATGTTAGTCTGTCAGCACTATCTCTGTTGACATCTCACTTTCTCTCCACGCCTTCTCTCTCTCTC
The DNA here is from genome assembly GCF_036934945.1 of Oncorhynchus masou masou. NCBI lineage: Eukaryota > Metazoa > Chordata > Actinopteri > Salmoniformes > Salmonidae > Oncorhynchus > Oncorhynchus masou. The sequence goes on from NW_027003908.1 coordinate 111,598, forward strand.
TCTCTCTCTCTCTCTTCCTGACAGATAGCATCAGCCCTGTTGCCTTGGTAACAGACCTCTATCATCTACACCCCCCTTCTCCTTCTCTAACATCAGACCAATATAATATATAATATGTCAAGTATAAGTAGTTCCATAAAACACTACTTGTTATTGGGTTTTAGAATGGTTTGTATGGACACATGACTTTCTTCATGTGGTATAATAAAGTTGACTAATATTGAACTGCTATAATCACTGTAGATTTATACTCTCCCTACCTGGTGGACTGAAGCTTTGAGCCTGGAGATCTGAGGAGAAAGAGAGAGACAGATTGGAAAGAGACAGAGAGAAAGGGAGGAGTCAGAGGAAGAGAGAGACAGAGATAGAGAGAAAGGGAGGAGTCAGAGGAAGAGAGAGGCAGAGGAGAAAGGGAGAGAGAGACAGAGAGATAGAGAGAAAGGGAGGAGTCAGAGGAAGAGAGAGACAGAGGAGAAAGGGAGAGAGAGACAGAGAGAGAGAGAGAAAGGGAGGAGTCAGAGGAAGAGAGAGGCAGAGGTTAAATCAACATAACATGACCTTTCATGAAATGATGGGGATGACAGTGGTGCAACAACACCCATGTGTAAACACATTCGCCATCTCTCCTCCACCCTCTTCTCTCCTCCACCCTCCTCTCTCCCCCTACTCTCTTCTCTCCTCCGCAAATCTCTCTATCCCCTCCCCTCCCATCGTCTCTACTCTACCCTTCTCTCTCCTATCCTCCACTCTCCCCTTCCCTCTGTTCTCCCCTCCCCTTCTCTCTACCCTACCCTCTATCCCTTACCCTCCTCTCTACTCTACCCTCCTCTCTCGCCTATCTTGCTCTATGCCCTCCTTTCCCATCACCCCTCTCTCTCTCTCTCTCCCCCCTCCCTTTCTCTCTCCCCAACCCTCCTCTCTCCCTACCCTCTCTCTCTCCTCCTCCTCAAATCTCTCTCCCCACCCCTCCTCTCTTCTCATCTCTCTCTCTCTCTAGTTCTCTCTCTCTTCGTGACGTATAGTGTTGAACCTGTTGATCTTGACTCAGCTCATAGACCTCTATCAACTACACCCCTCCCTTCTCCTACTCCAATATAATATATAATACATAATATATACTCTCATTCATTTACATATAGACAGATACAATCAATCATTGACACACTGAATATACAACAGTCAGATGCATGACACCATCACAACTTAACTGACATTAGTGCCTGTCCCCAGATGGACAGTTAGACTACAGTAAAGTACATTTACAGTTGATCACATCATTGTCCTGCTTTGTGACACATTTTTACTGTCTGCTTCCAGTTGGATGTTATTTTACTAACCCTGCAAATGGTAAGATATCTTACAATATCAAAACATATCTCAGTAACTGTCACAAGTGTATCAGTATAACAGCATCCTACCTGTGAACCAGAACAGGGTCATCAGTACCACTGCAGGTATCATGTCTGTTTCTAACTGGGGCTCCACAGTCTGCTGTCATAAAGAGTGGACTGAAGAGTGGAAAATACTGCTAGGGTATATGACTTCTCTCTCATTACGTCCTAACTTCAATGATGTGAGATTAACTTCTTAGCAACTTATCTTGGATCAGTGGTTGAACACACTACAGCAAACTGATATGTTAAAAAAAACTCCACAGGAAACTGCTGACAGAGCAGCAACGTTTCACACAGTGTGTCCTATAATATCACCTCTAACTTTCTACTGCTTGAGTTCACCTCTTATAGAATATTGGCTTAACGTTCCAGCACCTAAATAGAAACAGTACCAGCACCCAAAATGAGTACTGATGAGGTCTCATGTTAGAGCAGGAGAAGAGGGGATGTGGTGTAGAAGCTAGAGGTCTGTTACCCAAGTCAACTCAACGGGCCTGATGATATATGTCAGGGTCAGGCTGGGCTGGGCCAAGAGAGGAACAGGTTACTGGTTCTGATGACATCACTGGTGAGAAGTCAGTGATACAAATATATTCAGTTGGTTTATATGTCAGTCTCTCTCTCCCTCCTCCCCTGTCTCCTTCTACCAACTCAGTCTGTCAATAAGTCATATCTCTCTCTCATCTCTCTCTCCCTCCTCCCCTGTCTCCTTCTACCAACCCAGTCTGTCAGTAAGAACTAAACTCAGCAAAAAAAGAAATGTCCTCTCACTGTCAACTGCGTTAATTTTCAGCAAGATTAACATGCGTAAATATTTGTATGAACATAGCAAGATTCAACAACTGAGACATAAATTGAACAAGTTCCACAGACATGTGACTAACAGAAATTTAAAAATGTGTCCCTGAACAAAGGGGGAGGGGGTCAAAATCAAAAGTAACAGTCAGTATCTGGTGTGGCCACCAGCTGCATTAAGTACTGTAGTGCATCTCCTCCTCTTGGACTGCACCATATTTTGCTCGTTCTTGCTGTGAGATGTTACCCCACTCTTCCACCAAGGCACCTGCAAGTTCCCAGACATTTCAGTTCCCAGACATGCCCTAGCCCTCACCCTCTGATCCAACAGGTCCCAGACGTGCTCAATGGTATTGAGATCCGGGCTCTTCGTTGGCCATGGCAGAACACTGATATTCCTGACTTGCAGGAAATCACGCACAGAACGAGCAGTATGGCTGGTGGTATTGTCATGCCGGAGGGTCATGTCAGGACGAGCCTGCAGGAAGGGTACCACATGAGGGAGGAGGATGTCTTCCCTGTAACGCACAGCGTTGAGACAGCCTGCAATGACAACAAGTTCAGTCCGATGATGCTGTGACACACTGCCCCAGACGATGACGGACCCTCCACCTCCAATCGATCCCCCTCCAGAGTACAGGCCTCGGTGTAAACGCTCATTCCTTCCTCACCCCTGGTGAGACAAAACCGCGACTCATCAGTGAAGAGCACTTTTGCCAGTCCTGTCTGGTCCAGCTACGGTGGGTTTGTGTCCATAGGTGATGTTGTTGCCAGTGATGTCTGGTGAGGACCTGCGTTAAAACAGGCCTACAAGCCCTCAGTCCAGCCTCTCTCAGCCTATTGCGGACAGAACGTATGGTGCTAGAATGGAGAGGGGGGGAGGTCAATAAACAGAACGTATGGTGCTAGAATGGAGAGGAGATCAGTAAACAACAGAACGTATGGTGCTAGAATGGAGAGGAGATCAGTAAACAACAGAACGTATGGTGCTAGAATGGAGAGGAGATCAGTTAACAACATATAGATTCTCTTCACAACTAGCCAGTTACAGTACATTTGACCTTAAAGTAAAATCCTAATTGTTTATGTACTTACCTCTATAGACACACTTCCCAGGTTTGACAGAAAAAAAACTTGCTCCAAAGACTATTTTCCCTGACTGTCTTTACTGATGGCCTCTAACAGCAGAATAAAATAAGTGGGATATTTAATGACCCTATGACCCTAGGCCCACAGGACTAAGGCCCAAAGCCTAAATTGGGACAAAAGCCACAGCCCTGGCCTGGTACTTCCATATGCATACAGGGCTATACACATGAGATAGTATGCCTGCAAAGAGGCACTCTGATTGGGATTCAGAGACTGGCTTCCTCCCTTAAACAGTTAGCACTGAAACAGAGTAGGTTGCCAGTTGACGATGTGTTGTAAATTGTTTCAATGCTGCCGTCTACAGATCTTCTAATGTATTGTAATACCACATGTACCAATACAGTAGAATAGACAGGGACACTGTGTCATGATACAATGACCCTCCATCCAATGTTCTGCTGCTGTTGTGCAACATTGTGACGCCACTGACATGTTTACAGGTTGCCATGCCGACGAAAGAGAAGGTGTTTTCATTCTGTAACTAGGCCTTCACTTCAGTCTGGATGGCTGGTTGACTGCAGACAGGTTACACAGTATCAGTGGAGGTGTTAGGCTGTTTCTGCTCTCCTCCCAACTACCAATGGAATTGTCCTGCCAATGCAACGTATGAAAATGTATCCAGTCACTACTGTAAGTCTCTCTGGATAAGAGCGTCTGCTAAATGACTCACATGTTCAATGTAATGTTCAGTTTGACAATATCATTGGAATAGACCAAAGCAGAGCCATGTATTTAGATATGAACAGATATCTCGATTGAGGATAATGTCAGTATTTAGCTACGTTATTAGCTGTTTTAGTCACCAAAGATGGAACAAAGTGAAACTATTGACGTCAAAGCCTCAGTTCCGGGAGAGTAGTGGGTGAAACCATTCACATCAGGAAAAGGGGTGATATAATTAAAGTTTCCTTTCATTATGTGTTACTGAATTCATTAAAATATTTGCTGCCATTGTAGTAATGTTGGTAATACGAGAGATCTTCGGACGTACCATTTTTGTATTATTTTCTTTGAAAGAACAACTAGTGTGGTTTGAGTGCGTCTCCCCTATTTGGGAAGTTGGTCTGCCCGCTCCTCAGTCTGACAGATATTCTGAGAGCAGGTTCGAGTCCTCTTCCTCTGTACATAAAAACTGTTTCAAACTGTATAACACAATAGTGGTTTTGGAAAACTGGTTCATATATCCTAAAGTCAATAGCGAATGCTGCTTTGTATATATTTATTTAGCCGTTCATGAATTGAAGACCTATTTCAGCCAGTTAACCAAGTTGTTGCTGTCTTAGCTAGCCGTGTTAATGACGAGCTAACGAGCACCGTTGGTCTCTGCACTACAATGTCACGCCAGTTATTACCAGCAGGTGATTTACTAGCAGGTGACTTATTGAAATATTAAGTGAATGTTTATTTTCTTACTACCGTAAAAGGTTTATATAAAAGGGTTGTACTTGTGCTCTGTATTTATGGATTAATATCACTTCACATTGAGGGTTTGTATCAATAACGTTACTGTTGTTCCTATCTAACAGATATCTTGTGTTCTACCTAACCATGTATCACTACTGTTGTTCCTATCTAACAGATATCTTGTGTCCTACCTAACCATGTGTCACTACTGTTGTTCCTGTCTAACAGATATCTTGTGTCCTACCTAACCATGTATCACTACTGTTGTTCCTATCTAACAGATATCTTGTGTCCTACCTAACCATGTGTCACTACTGTTGTTCCTATCTAACAGATATCTTGTGTCCTACCTAACCATGTGTCACTACTGTTGTTCCTATCTAACAGATATATTGTTTGCTACCTAATCAGTGAACTTGTGGCTGTGACCGTCCTGCCAGTGCCTGTCATCACAGTTTATCTTTTACTGCAGATAAAAGTCGACCTGAAGTGTGGGTGTCCGTGTGCCTTTCTTCTGGGGGCGATGTGAAGTTGGTTCCACCAGGTGTCTGTACTACAGAAACACTGCTAATCCAACATTAGTGCTTGGTGTCTGTACTATATAAACACTACTAATCCAACAATAGTGTAGGTGTCTGTACTATAGAAACACTGCTAATCCAACAATAGTGTAGGTGTCTGTACTATAGAAACACTGCTAATCCAACAATAGTGCTTGGTGTCTGTACTATATAAACACTGCTAATACAACAATAGTGCTTGGTGTCTGTACTATATAAACACTGCTAATCCAACAATATATAAACTTGGGTTGGTCTACTATTATCCTACTGACCAGTACAGCTTGGGTTGGTCTACTATTATCCTACTGAACAGTACAGCTTGGGTTGGCCTACTATTATCCTACTGAACAGGGTTGGGTTGGTCTACTATTATCCTACTGAACAGTACAGCTTGGGTTGGTCTACTATTATCCTACTGAACAGTACAGCTTGGGTTGGTCTACTATTATCCTACTGAACAGGGTTGGGTTGGTCTACTATTATCCTACTGAACAGTACAGCTTGGGTTGGTCTACTATTATCCTACTGAACAGTACAGCTTGGGTTGGTCTACTATTATCCTACTGAACAGGGTTGGGTTGGTCTACTATTATCCTACTGAACAGTACAGCTTGGGTTGGTCTACTATTATCCTACTGAACAGTACAGCTTGGGTTGGTCTACTATTATCCTACTGAACAGTACAGCTTGGGTTGGTCTACTATTATCCTACTGAACAGTACAGCTTGGGTTGGTCTACTATTATCCTACTGGACAGTACAGCTTGGGTTGGTTTACTATTATCCTACTGAACATTACAGCTTGGGTTGGTCTACTATTATCCTACTGAACAGTACAACTTGGGTTGGTCTACTATTATCCTACTGACCAGTACAGCTTGGGTTGGTCTACTATTATCCTACTGAACAGTACCACTTGGGTTGGCCTGTAACAAGTAATTAAAGAGTAAAAAGTAATTAAAGAGCAACAGTAAAATAACAATAGCAGGACTATATACAGGTCAGTACCTGGCTCTCCAGAGAAGACAGGCTATGTGCCCACAACCCACAAAATGAGGTGGAAACTGAGATGCACTTCCTAACCTCCTGCCAAATGTATGACCAGTTAATTCATACTGTATGTTGTAGTCTGTCCAAGAGGGGAATCACACAGACTGAACTCAGTTAATTCATACTGTCTGTTGTAGTCTGTCTAATAATTAAATCACACAAGACTGACAGCCTGTAATTTTATTAAAAGCATTCAGTTGATTACATGGCAGTTTAAAGAGCAACATCAAAACAATAATCTACTTCATAATCAATATCATAACATTTATAATCAATAACATCATTATCTCTATACTACTAACAACATATCACTAATCTATATCATAATCAATAACATAACATTTATAATCAATAACATCATGAGAGGTAAACAACAACAAACCCCTTCATTAAATGTTTCAAAATACAAAGAATGAACAGATGATTATAATAATACATGGACTAATAATGGAAACACTTCAAGATAAAGAATATAAGAGACTAAATAAGATAAAGAATATAAGACACTAAATAAGATAAAGAATCGAAGAGACACTAAATAAGATAAAGAATCTAAGAGACACTAAATAAAATAATCTAAGAGACACTAAATAAAATAAAGAATCTAAGAGACACTAAATAAAATAAAGAATCTAAGAGACACTAAATAAGATAACGAATCTAAGAGACACTAAAGAAGATAAAGAATCGAAGAGACACTAAATAAGATAAAGAATCTAAGAGACACTAAATAAAATAAAGAATCTAAGAGACACTAAATAAAATAAAGAATCTAAGAGACACTAAATAAGATAACGAATCTAAGAGACACTAAAGAAGATAAAGAATCGAAGAGACACTAAATAAGATAAAGAATCTAAGAGACACTAAATAAAATAAAGAATCTAAGAGACACTAAATAAAATAAAGAATCTAAGAGACACTAAATAAGATAAAGAATCTAAGAGACACTAAAGAAGATAAAGAATCTAAGAGACACTAAATAAAATAAAGAATCTAAGAGACACTAAATAAGATAACGAATCTAAGAGACACTAAAGAAGATAAAGAATCGAAGAGACACTAAATAAGATAAAGAATCTAAGAGACACTAAATAAAATAAAGAATCGAAGAGACACTAAATAAGATAAAGAATCTAAGAGACACTAAATAAGATAAAGAATCTAAGAGACACTAAATAAAATAAAGAATCTAAGAGACACTAAAGAAGATAAGACCAATACATTCTGGAACATGAAACAGACGTAATTGAGCTACTCTCTTAAAATAATGAAAAACCGATTGTTACCAAAATCCCATTTTTCCCCAAACCCCATGTTCCCAAAACCCCATGTTACCCCAAACCCCTTGTTACCCAAAACCCCATGTTACCCAGAACCCCATGTTACCCAAAACCCCATGTTACCCAAAACCCCATGTTACCCAAACCCCATGTTACCAAAACACCATGTTACTGAAAAAAACATGTTACCAAAACCCCATGTTACCCCCATGTTACCAAAACACCAGGTTACCCAACCCCATGTTAACCCCATGTTACCCACACCCCATGTTACCCCAATGTTACCAAAACACCATGTTACTGAAAACCCATGTTACCCCAAAACCCATGTTACCTCAAAACCACATGTTACCCCAAACCCCATGTTACCCAAACCCTATGTTTCCAAAACTCCATGTTACCCAAAACCCCATGTTACCCAAACCCCATGTTACCTCAAAACCACATGTTACCTCAAAACCCCATGTTACCCAAAACCCCATGTTACCCAAAACCCCATGTTACCCAAACCCCATGTTACCCAAAACCCCATGTTACCCAAAACCCCATGTTACCCAAAACCCCATGTTACCCAAAACCCCATGTTACCCAAACCCCATGTTACCCAAAACCCCATGTTACCCAAACCCCATGTTACCTCAAAACCACATGTTACCTCAAAACCACATGTTACCCCAAACCCCATGTTACCCAAAACCCCATGTTACCCAAACCCCATGTTACCCAAAACCCCATGTTACCCAGAACCCCATGTTACCTAGAACCCCATGTTACCAAAACCCCATGTTACCCAAAAAGCCATGTTACCCAAACCCCATGTTACCCAAAACCCCATGTTACCCAAAACCCCATGTTACCCAAACCCCATGTTACCCAGAACCCCATGTTACCTAGAACCCCATGTTACCCAAAACCCCATGTTACCCAAATCCCATGTTACCAAAACCCCATGTTTCTCTGGTTGTAAAAACAAACTAAATGAATAATTGTGGTTGCAGTCACTCCTTTTAGATTTCTTACAAGGTTCTAGAAAAATAAACTTATTCTCAAATTGTTATTAAAATTAGAAATACTTAAGGTTTGTCACCACATTTTAAACACCAGTCCACTGCTGACCATCGATTTAAAACACAAAACTGACCTAAGATCAGCATGTAGGGTCAGCTTCATTCTACTCCTACTCCGTCCCCTGGGCTGCTCTCTCCTCTCCCGGTCCAGCTTCAGCTCTGGAGCCCAGAGAGACCATCTCCATGGCATTGACATAAAGATCCATGCTGCTCACCCTGTTCACTCTCTTCTGCCTCCTGGTGGGCTAGGGAGACACAGCACCAACAGTCAGACATTTACTCTCTCGTATCTCCCTCCCTCTCCCCTCACCCTCTCCCTCTAGTTTAAATGACTTGTAACGTCTGAGTAAATGTCTTTACCTTGTAGTACAGGTAGGAGGTGGTGATTGTTGTCAGTAGGATCAGCAGCACTACAACGTGTCTGATGATGAAGGCTGGCAGAGGAGAGGCTGCAAACAGAAACACCTTTGATGAGGGGACTGATCATCATCACATAGATCTGTGGGAAATCTGTCAATGACAAAGTTATAAGTCTGGTTCATGTTCAGTTACCTGTGATGGCGAGGGAGAGGAGCTCACTCTCAGAGGAGAAGTTATGAGAGAAAACATAATTCTCATAAACACATCTGTAGGTCCCTTGGTGGGAGTCATCTGCAGCAGGGAAGAGGAAGGCAGCAGAGTGATTGACAGCTGGCTGGGTCTGGGCTCTGTTGGAGCCGGTGAACGTGAGGAGGAAGGAGCCTCCTGGGTACTGTGGCTGAGTGGAGCAGGTGATGGTGAAGTTGTAGCCCCTGAACATCTCAGGCCCCTGGTGGCCCCTGGAGACCCCTCCCATTGGGTCAGTCAGGAAGATATCAGGCTGGACCAGGAGATCTGTAACAATAAAAGAGAACAAGAAAAACCTCTTCAACTAGTTTCCTATAGATATGACAATAACATCAGCATGTAACAGTGCCAGCCACCCTCCCTCACAGGGCAACATGAGTAGTGGGCCTACAGTCACTGAGACAACATATGTTGATATCAGGCTGAAGCAGGACATCTGGAACAAGAGGAGAGAAAAAGAAAATGTAGCTCCTCAACTACTTTCCTCATTTAGATGTGACAATAACATGACATGTTACAGTGGTAGTGAGTAGAGACGTTCACTGAGATAACACTCAAATACAAAAGCATTCTGGGATATTTAAGTTGTATTTGATTCCAACTTGACTGAGTGATCTATTTTGCAGAGCAGATTTACAAGCTAAACAGTCATCATGAGAGGTGCAGAGGAAGTTGTATGAATGAAGGAAATCAGTTGAATGTAATTATAATATATTGTTATTACCTGAGCAGATCACTGTGAGTCCAGGAAGTAGATCATACATTCTATAACAATCCCTCAGTGAAGGCTCAGATCCAGAACATATAATGTTTTTCCCTCTAGTGGTGTTTCCAGGTAGTACTGAAACAGTGGAGCCACAACCCAGCTGTCTACACACTACTGCAGCTACATCCCTCTGGTCCCAGTCATCAGCTCCCACAATCCTCCACTCTCCCTGGTCGTACCACTCCACTCCACCAGCACAGCGACTGCCTCCTCCCACCAGCCTCACATCATCAGGCTCTGAGAAAAGAAAAGAGAGAGACAGTAATCTTAATATTTTCTCACAAAAACACACCTATATTGTCTCTCATATTCTTCACTCCAGGTGAGAAACAATGTTGATTGAGTGACAAACTGTTTCTTACCTGAGCAGGTGAGTCCAACAGCATTACCAGGTAGGCAGGTGTTGTTCTCTCTGTCTGAGGTGTCACAGTCCAGGAGAAGGGACTCTTTGCCTTTACACTGGAACTCTTTATCCCAGGTCTGACCCTCACCTTCTCCATAGAGCCCCCTGTAGAGCTGCAGGAGCCCCACAGCCAAACTCCCTACAGACTACCTCTGCATCCTGCTGGTCAAAGTCAGCTTCACACACTGAGGCCCAGGACTGATTGGACTTCACCTCCACTCTCCCAGAGCAGAGACCAGCTCCATCCACAAGCCGCACAGACTCTGGAGAAAAAGAGTTGGTTGAACATTCAATCAGTTTTGTTGATGACACTGTCAAGGACGAAACACAAATATGTTGGATAAAAGATTGTAGTTTGTTATGTTTGATGCTGTAAGAGGTAGAAATGGGTTCTTAGTCACTCAGGATCGGGTTGGGAATAATGCAGGCAGGAGACAGGAATAAGTTCACTTCACTGTTCACACACAGCTTAACTACAAGGTCTGATTCATTATGTCAAGGTCAGGATTGGCTGGGCCAATAGTGGAAAAGGTTACTGGTTATAATGACATCACTGGTGATAACTCAGTGATAAAAATATATTCTCTCTCTCATCTCTCTGTCTTCTCCTCCTCCCTCATTCTCCTTGTTACAGTCGTAGTGAGTAGAGACGTTCACTTAGATAACACTCAAATGCAAATGCATTCTGGGATATTTAAGTTGCATTTCATTTCTACTTGACTGAGAGATCTATTTAGTAAAGCAGATTGACAAGTTAAACAGTCATCATGAGAGGTGCAGAGGAAGTTGTATGAATGAAGGAAATCAGTTGAATATAATTATAATATGTTGATATTTCCTGAGCAGATCACTGTGAGTCCAGGAAGGAGATATAATACATGGACTAAAGTATGTGGAACTCAGCAGTGAGTTTTACAACAGAGGATTATTTTTACGCTCTACGTGGTTCAGCCCTTGACTGTCTGTTCTGTGAGCTTGTGTTGTCTACCACTTCACTGTTGAGCCATTGTTGCTCCTAGATGTGCCACGTTGAAATTCGCCGAGACCTTCAGAAAGGACATTTTACTGGCGATGTTTGTCTATGGAGATTGCATGGCTGTGTGCTCAATTTTATACACCTGTCAGCAACAGGTGGGCTGAAATAACCGAATCCACGAATGTCCACATTCTTTTGGCCACATAGTGTATCTTGTTATTACCTGAGCAGATCACTGTGAGTCCAGGAGAGAGATTATAACTTCTGGAACACTCCCTCAGTGAAGACTCAGACCCATAACAGGAAAGTCTAAACGCTCTTGTGGTGTCTACAAGTAGTACTGAAACAGTGGAGCCACAACCCAGCTGTCTACACACTACTGCAGCTACATCCCAGTCCTCAGCTCCCACAGTCCTCCACTCTCCCTGGTCGTACCACTCCACTCCACCAGCACAGCGACTGCCTCCTCCCACCAGCCTCACATCATCAGGCTCTGAGAAAAGAAAAGAGAGAGACAGTAATCTTACTATTTTCTCACAAAAACACACCTATATTGTCTCTCATATTCTTCACTCCAGATGAGAAACAATGTTGATTGAATGACAAACTGTTTCTTACCTGAGCAGGTGAGTCCAACAGCATTACCAGGTAGGCAGTTGTTGTGTTTTCTGTCTGAGGTGTCACAGTCCAGGAGAAGGGACTCTTTACCTTTACACTGGAACTCTTTATCCCAGGTCTGACCCTCACCTTCTCCATAGAGCCCCCCCTGTAGAGCTGCAGGAGCCCCACAGCCAAACTCCCTACAGACTACCTCTGCATCCTGCCGGTCAAAGTCAGCTTCACACACTGAGGCCCAGGACTGATTGGACTTCACCTCCACTCTCCCAGAGCAGAGACCAGCTCCATCCACAAGCCGCACAGACTCTGGAGAAAAAGAGTTGGTTGAACATTCAATCAGTTTTGTTGATGACACTGTCAAGGACTAAACACAAATATGTTGGATAAAAGATTGTAGTTTGTTATGTTTGATACTGTAAGAGGTAGAAATGGGTTCTTAGTCACTCAGGATCGGGTTGGGAATAATGCAGGCAGGAGACAGGAATAAGTTCACTTCACTTTATAGAAAATAAACAGCTGGACATCCATCAGGCAGCTTCACTTAAGTACCATCTGAACTACAATGATCTGCCCATGAACATCTCCCATAAACCAATATGACAAACACAAATATAATGTTTAAATACATCTGATATCTCTCCCTCTATTTAAATGAATTAAAAACACATAAAGATGATACATGGTAATATTGTATAATGTACAAAATTAATCTGTCAATTTGACCAGTCTCTTACCTGAACAGGTCACATGATGATAAGTTCTACCATTACAGCCACCAGGTCCTCCTCTTACAATGTCACACTGTCTAACAGAAGACTCATTTCCATAGCAACCACCTAGTATGACTCTTCGTTTTCCATCTTCAAGCAGAGGCATTCCAGATTCAGCTACAGGATTCCCACAGTCCAGCTCTCTACACACAAACTTGACCTCTTTCATCATGCTCCACCAACTAGTACAAAGACCTAACCACTCTCCTTCATTGAAGATTTCCACTGTCCCAGAACAGGAAGTGGTCCCATTCACCAGTCTGACTGAGAGTTCAGCTGTAAACAGCAGAGAGGAAAACACAGTGGTGAGGACAGATGATGACAGTGATTCTGTTATTCTAACAGCAGTGATGCTTTGTGGTTGACAAGTATTAGTAGTTCCATAAAACACTACTTGTTATTGGGTTGTAGAATGGTTTGTATGGACACATGAATTTCTCCATGTGGGATAATAAAGTTGACAATATTGACCTGCTATAATCACTGTAGATTTATACTCTACCTACCTGGTGGACTGACGCTTTGAGCCTGGAGATCTGAGGAGAAAGAGAGAGACAGATAGGAAAGGGAGAGAGAGACAGAGAGGAGTCAGAGGAAGAGAGAGACAGAGGTTAAATGAACATCAACATGACCTTTCATGATGTGATGGGGAAGACAGGCTTATCGTTGGTATGGTGCAACAACACCCATGTGTACATACACTATATATACAAAAGTATGTGGACACTCCTTCAAATGAGTGGATTCTATTTCAGCCACACCCCTTCCCCATCCCTTCCACACAGTAATACAGGCAAACATTGGCTGTAGAATGGCCTTACTGAAAAGCTCAGTGACTTTCAACATGGCACCATCATAGGATGCCACCTTTCCAACAAGTCAGTTTGGCCCCGGTCAACTGTAAGTGCTGTTATTGTGAAGTGGAAACGTCTAGGAGCAACAGCTGCTCAACTGTGAATTGGTAGAGCGTACAAATCATCTGTCCTCGGTTGCAACACTAACTGCAGAGTTCCAAACTACCTCGAGAAGCAACGTCAGCAGAATAACTGTTCGTTGGGAGCTTCAGGATGAATTTTCCATGACGGAGCAGCAACACACAAGCCTAAGATCACCATGGTCAATGCCAAGCGTTGGCTGGAGTGGTGTAAAACTCAGATAACATGAGAACACTACCTGCCCTAATGCATAGTGCCAACTGTAAAGTTTGGTTGAGGAGGAATAATGGTCTGGGAATGTTTTCATTGTTCGGGTTCGGCCCCTTAGTTCCAGTGAAGGGAAATCTAATCGCATTCTAGACAATTCTGTGCTTCCGACTTTGTGGCAACAGTTTGGGGAAGCCCCTTTCCTGTTTCAGCATGACAATGCCCCTGTACACAAAGCAAGGTCCATACAGAAATAGTTTGTTGAGATCGATGTGGAAGAACTTTACCGGCCTGCACAGAGCCCTGACCTAAATCCCATCCAATACTTTTCTTATGATTTGAAATGCAGACTGCAATCCAGGCCAAATCGCCCAACATCTGTACCTAAGCTCATTAATGCTCTTATGGCTGAATGGAAGCAAGTCCTTGCAGCAAAGTTCCAACATCAATGCCTATCGAATATACAGTGTCTATGGGGTCATATTGCACTTCCTAAGGCTTCCACTAGATGTCAACAGTCTTTAGAACCTTGTTTGAGGTTTCTACTGTGAAGGAGGTGTTTGAGTAAGGGCTCTGCCAGAGTGGCATGAGCTGATCACACTCGCTCACGTGATAGCGACCTGAGTTCCATTGCAATTCTAAAGACAAAGGAATTCTCCGGTTGGAACATTATTGAAGATTTATGTTAAAAACATCCTAAAGATTGATTCTATACATCGTTTGACATGTTTCTACGAACTGTAATATAACTGTTTGTCTGAACCTTCGCCTGGACTTATGAGTTTGGATTTGTTTACCAAACAAGCTACCAAAAGGTGGTATTTGGACATAAATGATGGACTTTATCGAACGAAACAAACATTTATTGTGGAACTGGGATTCCTGGGAGTGCATTCTGATGACGATCATCAAAGGTAAGTGAATATTTATAATGCTATTTCTGACTTCTGTTGACACCACAACTCCGCAAGTTCATTAGAACGTGCATTGAAGATGTCGTTCCCATAGCAACGATTAAAACATTCCCTAACCAGAAACCGTGGATTGATGGCAGCATTCGCGTGAAACTGAAAGCGCAAACCACTGCTTTTAATCAGGGCAAGGTGACTGGTAACATGACCGAATACAAACAGTGCAGCAACTCCCTCCGCAAGGCTATCAAACAAGCTAAGCGTCAGTATAGAGACAAAGTAGAATCTCAATTCAACGGCACAGTCACAAGAGGTATGTGGCAGGGTCTACAGTCAATCACAGACTACAAGAAGAAAACCAGCCCAGTCACGGACCAGGATGTCTTGCTCCCAGGCAGACTAAATAACTTTTTTGCCCGCTTTGAGGACAATACAGTGCCACTGACACGGCCTGCAACGAAAACATGTGGACTCTCCTTCACTGCAGCCGAGGTGAGTAAAACATTTAAATGTGTTAACCCTCGCAAGGCTGCAGGCCCAGACGGCATCCCCAGCCGCGCCCTCAGAGCATGCGCAGACCAGCTGGCTGGTGTTTTTACGGACATATTCAATCAATCCCTATACCAGTGTGCTGTTCCCACATGCTTCAAGTGGGCCACCATTGTTCCTGTTCCCAAGACAGCTAAGGTAACTGAGCTAAACGACTACCGCCCCGTAGCACTCACTTCCGTCATCATGAAGTGCTTTGAGAGACTAGTCAAGGACCATAACACCTCCACCCTACCTGACACCCTAGACCCACTCCAATTTGCTTACCGCCCAAATAGGTCCACAGACGATGCAATCTCAACCACACTGCACACTGCCCTAACCCATCTGGACAAGAGGAATACCTATGTAAGAATGCTGTTCATCGACTCCAGCTCGGCATTTAACACCATAGTACCCTCCAAGCTCGTCATCAAGCTCAAGACCCTGGGTCTCGACCCCGCCTTGTGCAACTGGGTACTGGACTTCCTGACGGGCCGCCCCCAGGTGGTGAGGGTAGGCAACAACATCTCCACCCCGCTGATCCTCAACACTGGGGCCCCACAAGGGTGCGTTCTGAGCCCTCTCCTGTACTCCCTGTTCACCCACGACTGCGTGGCCACGCACGCCTCCAACTGAATCATCAAGTTTGCGGACGACACAACAGTGGTAGGCTTGATTACCAACAATGACGAGACGGCCTACAGGGAGGAGGTGAGGGCCCTCGGAGTGTGGTGTCAGGAAAATAACCTCACACTCAACGTCAACAAAACTAAGGAGATGATTGTGGACTTCAGGAAACAGCAGAGGGAACACCCCCCTATCCATATCGATGGAACAGTAGTGGAGAGGGTAGTAAGTTTTAAGTTCCTCGGCATACACATCACAGACAAATTGAATTGGTCCACTCACACAGACAGCATCGTGAAGAAGGCGCAGCAGCGCCTCTTCAACCTCAGGAGGCTGAAGAAATTCGGCTTGTCACCAAAAGCACTTACAAACAAACTTCTACAGATACACAATTGAGAGCATCCTGGCGGGCTGTATCACCGCCTGGTACGGCAACTGCTCCGCCCACAACCATAAGGCTCTCCAGAGGGTAGTGAGGTCTGCACAACGCATCACCGGGGGCAAACTACCTGCCCTCCAGGACACCTACACCACCCGATGTTACAGGAAGGCCATAAAGATCATCAAGGACAACAACCACCCGAGACACTGCCTGTTCACCCCGCTATCATCCAGAAGGCGAGGTCAGTACAGGTGCATCAAAGCTGGGACCGAGAGACTGAAAAACAGCTTCTATCTCAAGGCCATCAGACTGTTAAAAAGCAACCACTAACATTGAGTGGCTGCTGCCAACACACTGACTCAACTCCAGCCACTTTAATAATGGGAATTGATGGGAAATGATGTAAAATATATCACTAGCCACTTTAAACAATGCTACCTAATATAATGTTTACATACCCTACATTATTCATCTCATATGTATACGTATATACTGTACTCTATATCATCTACTGCATCCTTATGTAATACATGTATCACTAGCCACTTTAACTATGCCACCTTGTTTACATACTCATATCATATGTATTTACTGTACTCAATACCATCTACTGTATCTTGCCTATGCTGCTCTGTACCATCACTCATTCATATGTCTTTATGTACATAATCTTTATCCCCACACTGTGTATAAGACAGTAGTTTTGGAATTGTTAGTTAGATTACTTGTTGGTTATTACTGCATTGTCGGAATTAGAAGCACAAGCATTTCGCTACACTCGCATTAACATCTGCTAAACATGTGTATGTGACAAATAAAATTTGATTTGATTTGATTTGGTGGGTATCTGTATGGCTTGTTTTTGTGTCTGTGCGCTGTCTCAGATTATTGCATGGTGTTTTTTCAAAGTGTTTTTGAAATCTGACACAGCGGTTGCATTAAGGAGAAGTGGATCTAAAATGACATGCATAACACTTGTATATTTTATCAATGTTTATTATGAGTATTTCTGTAAATTGATGTGGATCTTTGCAAAATCACCAGATGTTTTGGAAGCAAAACATTACTGAACATAACGCGATTTTTGGATATAAATATGAACTTCCTCAAACAAAACATACATGTATTGTGTAACATGATGTCCTATGAATGTCATCTGATGAAGATCATCAAAGGTTAGTGATACATTTAATCTGTATTTCTGCTTTTTGTGACTCCTCTCTTTGGCTGGAAAAATGGCTGTGTTTTTCTGTGACGAGGTGCTGACCTAACATAATCTGATGGTGTGCTTTCGTCGTAAAGTAGTTTTGAAATCGGACAATGTGGTGGGATTAACAACAAGTTGATGTATGTTTGAGGAATTTTAATTATGAGATTTCTGTTGTTTGACTGTTGTCAAATCGATCCCGTTAACAGGATCTTAGCCCGTCTCTTCCATAGGAGGTTAAATTTGATGACAAAACAGTGGTAGGCCTAATCACTGACAACGAGCTCCAAGCACACCATGTCAGTCGTGAAGAGGGCATGACAAAACCTATTCCCCCTCAGGAGACTGAAAATATTTGACATGGGTCCTCAGATTCTCAAAAGGTTCTACAGCTGCACCACTGGTAGCATCACTGCCTGGTACGGCAACTGCTCAGCCTCCGACCGCAAGGCACTACAGAGCGTAGTGTGAATGGCCCAGTACATCACTGAGGTCAAGCTTGCTGCCATCCAGGACCTCTATAACAGGTGGTGTCAGAGCAAGGCCCTGAAAATTGTGAAAGACACCAGTCACCCGAGTCATAGACTGTTCTCTCTGCTACCGCACGGCAAGCGGTACCAGAGCGCCAAGTCTAGGTCCAAGAGGCTTCTAAACAGCTTCTATCCCCAAGCCATAAGACTCCTGAACATCTAGTCAAATGGTTACCCAGACTATTCATACCCCCCCCCCCTCTCTCAAAACCACTGCCACTCTCTTTTGTCATCTATTCATAGTCACTTAACTTGAAAATAAAAGCGAGCCGCACACTCTAGGAGCTCAGATGCAAAAATTTAATTACCAACGTTTCGACAGCCAAGCTGTCTTCATCAGGGTTTTCTACTCCGCTAGCCAGCACCTCGCCTAAATAGGTGTGCGTTTATTTTTCTTCTAGATAGTCACTTAACTTTACCTCGATGTTCATACTACCTCAACTAACCGGTGCCCCCACACACTGACTCTAACCGGTGCCCACCACACACTGACTCTAACCGGTGCCCCCACACACTGACTCTAACCGGTGCCCCCACACACTGACTCTAACCGGTGCCCCCACACACTGACTCTAACCGGTGCCCCCACACACTGACTCTGTACCGACACCCCCTGTAAACACTGTTATTTTTCACTGCTGCTCTTTACTTGTTACTTTTATCTCTTATTCTGTATTTGTTTAACGACACTCTCGGTTAAGGGTTCATAAGTAAACATTTCACTGTAAGGAAACTGTTGTATTCGGCGCATGTGACCATTAACATTTGATTTGATTTGACTCTGAACTTACATCGTTATAGACTGCACATCGTTATAGACTGGATTTTTTTCTTGCACATTTTGCAATTTTGCTTTTTGCCTCATGACTTCATACTTTGTTGACTACAAACTTTCTTTACAAACTATGTTTGTTCCCACACTTGGGACTCTGACTCTCTATTGGTTACATGGACTTTTGTCCTCCCATCCTTTTCCCACTACCTCTCGCTGGCTTTGTATTCATGTTACCTGAGGAAATCGCTGTACAATAGGATCTTGTTGCCATCTGATGCACATTCAGATGTCATAAATCAGCACTGCAGAGCTCTCCCTGTCCTCTGCCGTGCCCTGATTGTATTACTGTTGATGATATCTGGAAATCTGCATGAACACCCTGGCCCATCTACTGTTGCTAGCCCCAATTCTGACTTGTGCTCTTATATCTGCTTCACTGATTTCTGCTCTCGTAAAAGCCTGGGATTTCTGCACGTTAACACTAATAAGAAGCTTATTACCTAAAATGGATCAATTGAAAGTGTGGGTTCATAGCTCCAATCCAGATGTGTTGGTAACCAATAGAGAATCAGAGTCCCAAGTGTGGGAACAAAAGTAGTTATGTACTAGACTGGTGGGGATCAGGGAGAGAGTTGAGTTATGTTGTTATGAACTTGAGTGAAGACCCAAACGCGGTTTTAACAGAAAACAGAGTTCTTTAATAAAAACAGGAATGGCATAAATCCTCTTCCAACGTAGTCAATGGAACAAAAGAACGTAGTATAATGCAGGTTGCACCTGCCATGCATGCAGACTCCGACAGGACAGGACAAGGTGGAAGCAAACGAGACGACAGCTTGCTTCTGGCATCAAAAAACACAAACAAGAATCAGACACCGAAAGTAGCAGGAACAGAGAAAGAAATAGAGACCTAATCAGAGGGGGAAGAGAGAACAGGTGGGGAAAGAGAGAATGAGCTAGTTAGGGCAGATGTAGAACAGCTGAGGAATGAGAGACAGAGAAGGTAACCTAAAAAGACCAGCAGAGAGAGAGAATGAAGAGAAAGGACAGGAACAGACATAACAAGACATGACAGTACCCCCCCCCCCACTCACCGAGCGCCTCCTGGCGCACTCGAGGAGGAAACCTGGCGGCAACGGAGGAAATCATCGATCAGCGAACGGTCCAGCACGTCCCGAGAGGGAACCCAACTCCTCTCCTCAGGACCGTACCCCTCCCAATCCACTAGGTACTGATGACCACGGCCCCGAGGGCGCATGTCCAAAATCTTACGAACCCTGTAGATGGGTGCGCCCTCGACAAGGATGGGGGGGGGGGAGGGACGAGCGGGGGCGCGAAGAACGGGCTTAACACAGGAGACATGGAAGACCGGGTGAACGCGACGAAGATAGCGCGGGAGAAGAAGTCGCACTGCGACAGGATTAATGACCTGGGAAATACGGAACGGACCAATGAACCGCGGGGCCAACTTGCGAGAAGCTGTCTTAAGGGGAAGGTTCTGAGTGGAGAGCCATACTCTCTGACCGCAACAATATCTAGGACTCTTGGTCCTACGCTTATTAGCGGCCCTCACAGTCTGCGCCCTATTACGGCAAAGTGCCGACCTGACCCCCTTCCAGGTGCGCTGCAACGCTGGACAAAAGCCTGAGCGGAGGGGACGCAGGACTCGGCGAGCTGAGATGAGAACAGCGGAGGCTGGTACCCGAGGCTACACTGAAAAGGGGATAGACCGGTAGCAGACGAGGAAGCGAGTTGTGGGCGTACTCTGCCCAGGGAGCTGTTCTGACCAAGACGCAGGGTTACGAAAAGAAAGACTGCGTAAATGCGACCAACAGTCTGATTGGCCCGTTCGGCTTGACCGTTAGACTGGGGATGAAAGCCGGACGAGAGACTGACGGAAGCCCCAATCAAACGGCAAAACTCCCTCCAAAATTGAGACGTGAACTGCGGGCCTCTGTCGGAAACGACGTCAGACGGAAGGCCATGAATTCGGAAAACATTCTCGATAATGATCTGAGCCGTCTCCTTAGCAGAAGGGAGCTTATCGAGAGGAATGAAATGAGCCGCCTTAGAGAATCTATCGACAACCGTAAGAATAACTGTCTTCCCCGCTGATGAAGGCAGTCCGGTGATAAAATCTAAAGCGATGTGAGACCACGGTCGAGAGGGAATGGGAAGCGGTCTGAGACGGCCGGCAGGAGGAGAGTTCCCAGATTTAGTCTGCGCGCAGACCGAACAAGCGGCGACAAATCGACGCGCGTCACGTTCCCGAGTGGGCCACCAGAAACGCTGGCGAATGGAAGCGAGCGTACCCGAAGGCCGGGGTGGCCGGCTAACTTGGCAGAGTGGGCCCACTGAAGAACGGCCGGACGAGTAGGAACGGGAACGAACAGAAGGTTCCTAGGACAAGCTCGCGGCGACGGAGTGTGAGCGAGTGCTTGCTTTACCTGCCTCTCAATTCCCCAGACAGTCAACCCGACAACACGCCCCTCAGGGAGAATCCCATCGGGGTCGGTGGAGACCTCAGAAGAACTGAAGAGACGAGATAAAGCATCAGGTTTGGTGTTTTTTGAGCCCGGACGATAAGAAATAACAAACTCGAAACGAGCGAAAAACAGAGCCCAACGAGCCTGACGCGCATTAAGTCGTTTGGCTGAACGGATGTACTCAAGGTTCCTATGGTCAGTCCAAACGACAAAAGGAACGGTCGCCCCCTCCAACCACTGTCGCCATTCGCCTAGGGCTAAGCGGATGGCGAGCAGTTCGCGATTACCAACATCATAGTTACGTTCTGACGGCGATAAGCGATGAGAGAAAAACGCGCAAGGATGGACCTTGCCGTCAGAGAGAGAGCGCTGAGAAAGAATGGCTCCCACGCCCACCTCTGACGCGTCAACCTCAACAACAAACTGTCTAGAGATGTCAGGTGTAACAAGAATAGGTGCGGATGTAAAACGATTCTTAAGAAGATCAAAAGCTCCCTGGGCGGAAACGGACCACTTAAAGCACGTCTTAACAGAAGTAAGGGCTGTGAGAGGAGCTGCCACCTGACCGAAATTACGGATGAAACGACGGTAGAAATTAGCGAAGCCCAGAAAGCGCTGCAGCTCGACGCGTGACTTAGGAACGGGCCAATCAATGACAGCCTGGACCTTAGCGGGATCCATCTTAATGCCCTCAGCGGAAATAACGGAACCGAGAAAAGGGACAGAGGCGGCATGAAAAGTGCACTTCTCAGCCTTCACATAAAGACAGTTCTCCAAAAGGCGCTGGAGGACGCGTCGCACGTGCTGAACATGAATCGAGAGAGACGGTGAAAAAATCAGGATATCATCCATGTAAACGAAAACAAAAATGTTCAGCATGTCTCTCAGGACGTCGTTAACTAGTGCCTGAAAGACAGCTGGAGCGTTAACGAGGCCGAAAGGAAGAACCCGGTATTCAAAGTGCCCTAACGGAGTGTTAAACGCCGTCTTCCACTCGTCCCCCTCCCTGATGCGCACGAGATGGTAGGCGTTACGAAGGTCCAATTTGGTGAAAAACCTGGCTCCCTGCAGGATCTCGAAGGCTGAAGACATAAGAGGAAGCGGATAACGATTCTTAACTGTTATGTCATTCAGCCCTCGATAATCCACGCATGGGCGCAGGGACCCGTCCTTCTTCTGAACAAAAAGAACCCCGCGCCGGCGGGGGGAGGAGGAGGAGACTATGGTACCGGCGTCGAGCGAAACCGACAAATAATCCTCGAGAGCCTTACGTTCGGGAGCCGACAGAGAGTATAATCTACCCCGGGGGAGTAGTTCCCGGAAGGAGATCAATACTACAGTCATACGACCGGTGTGGAGGGAGAGAAGTGGCCTTGGAACGACTGAACACCGTGCGCAGATCGTGATACTCCTCCGGCACCCCTGTCAAATCGCCAGGCTCCTCCTGTGAAGAAGAGACAGAGGAAACAGGAGGGATAGCAGACATTAAACAGGTTACATGACAAGAAACATTCCAGGATAGGATAGTATTACTAGACCAATTAATAGAAGGGTTATGGCGCACTAGCCAGGGATGACCCAAAACAACAGGTGTAAAAGGTGAACGAAAAATTAAAAAAGAAATGGTTTCGCTATGATTACCAGAGACAGTGAGGGTTAAAGGCAGCGTCTCACGCTGAATCTTGGGGAGAGAACTACCATCTAAAGCGAACAAGGCCCTGGGCTCCCTAACTGTCTGAGAGGAATGTCATGTTCCCGAGCCCAGGTCTCGTCCATAAAACAGCCCTCCGCCCCAGAGTCTATCAAGGCACTGCAGGAAGCAGATGAACCGGGCCAGCGGAGATGGACCGGAAAGGTAGTGCGTGATCCAGAAGGAGAGGCCTGAGTAGTTGCGCTCACCAGTAGCCCTCCTCTTACTGATGAGCTCTGGCCTTTTACTGGACATGAGGTGACAAAATGACCAGCGGAGCCGCAGTAGAGACAGAGGCGATTGGTGATTCTCCGTTCCCTCTCCTTGGCCGAGATGCGAATACCCCCAGCTGCATAGGCTCAGCATCCGAGCCGGCGGGGGGAGGGTGGCAGTGATGCGGCAGGTGGCAGTGATGTGGAGAGGGGAGCAACGGAGAACGTGAGCTCCTTTCCACGAGCTCGGCGACGAAGATCAAACCGTCGCTCTATGCGAATAGCGAGAGCTATTAAGGAGTCCAGACTGGAAGGAACCTCCCGGGAGAGGATCTCATCCTTAACCTCGACGTGAAGACCCTCCAGAAAACGAGCGAGCAAAGCCGGCTCGTTCCAGTCACTAGAGGCAGCGAGAGTGCGAAACTCAATAGAATAATCCGTTATGGATCTATTCCCCTGACATAGGGAAGACAGAGCCCTGGAAGCCTCCTCGCCAAAAACAGAACGGTCAAAAACCCGTATCATCTCCTCCTTAAAGTCCTGATACTGGTTAATACACTCAGCCCTCGCCTCCCAGACTGCCGTGCCCCACTCACGCGCCCGTCCGGTAAGGAGAGAAATGACGTAGGCGATGCGGGCTGCGCTCCTGGAGTAAGTGTTGGGCTGGAGAGAGAACACCACATCACACTGAGTGAGGAATGAGCGGCACTCAGTGGGCTCCCCAGAGTAACACGGCGGGTTGTTGATCCTGGGCTCCGGAGACTCGGAAACCCTGGAAGTGGGCGGTGGATCGAGGTGGAGTTGGTGAACCCGTCTTGTGAGGTCGGAGACTTGGACGGCCAGGGTCTCAACGGCATGTTGAGCAGCAGACAATTCCTCCTCGTGTCTGCCTAGCATCGCTCCCTGGATCTCGACGGCGGAGTGAAAAGGGTCCGGAGCCGCTGGGTCCATTCGTGGTCTGATTCTTCTGTTATGAACTTGAGTGAAGACCCAAACGCGGTTTTAACAGAAAACAGAGTTCTTTAATAAAAACAGGAATGGCATAAATCCTCTTCCAACGTAGTCAATGGAACAAAAGAACGTAGTATAATGCAGGTTGCACCTGCCATGCATGCAGACTCCGACAGGACAGGACAAGGTGGAAGCAAACGAGACGACAGCTTGCTTCTGGCATCAAAAAACACAAACAAGAATCAGACACCGAAAGTAGCAGGAACAGAGAAAGAAATAGAGACCTAATCAGAGGGGGAAGAGAGAACAGGTGGGGAAAGAGAGAATGAGCTAGTTAGGGCAGATGTAGAACAGCTGAGGAATGAGAGACAGAGAAGGTAACCTAAAAAGACCAGCAGAGAGAGAGAATGAAGAGAAAGGACAGGAACAGACATAACAAGACATGACATATGTACTAGAATGGTGGGGATCAGGGAGAGAGTTGAGTTATGTACTAGACTGGTGGGGGTCGGGGAGAGAGTTGAGTTATGTACTAGACTGGTGGGGGTCGGGTAGAGAGTTGAGTTATGTACTAGACTGGTGGGGGTCGGGGGTCAGGTAGAGAGTTGAGTTATGTACTAGACTAGTGGGGGTCGGGGGTCGGGTAGAGAGTTGAGTTATGTACTAGACTGGTGGGGGTCGGGGGTCAGGTAGAGAGTTGAGTTATGTACTAGACTGGTGGGGGTCGGGGGTCAGGTAGAGAGTTGAGTTATGTACTAGACTAGTGGGGGTCGGGGGTCAGGTAGAGAGTTGAGTTATGTACTAGACTGGTGGGGGTCAGGGGTCAGGGAGAGAGGACTGAAGAGTGGAAAATGCTTCTAGGCTACATGACTTTAATCTCATTTGTTCTTGACTTCAATGATGTGAGATAAACTTCTCAGCAACTTATCTTTGATCAGTGGTTGAACCAAGCTACCAACAGCATGAGATTAACTCTAATTTAAAAAAAAAAATGTCGTCATTTTTTAAATCATTAATTTCAGAGGTCAGGGGTCAAGCTGAGCCGGACCAAGAGTGGAAAAGGTTGCTGGTTATGATGACATCACTAGTGAGAAGTCAGTAAAGACAAGATATTCAGTTGGCTGCATGTTAGTCTGTCAGCCCGATCTCTGTTGACATCTCACTTTCTCTCCACGCCTTCTCTCTCTCTCTCTCTGTTCCTCTCTCTCTCTTCCTGACAGATAGCATCAGACCTGTTGCCTTGGTAACAGACTTCTATCATCTACACCCCCCTTCTCCTACTCTAACATCAGACCAATATAATATATAATATGTCAAGTATAAGTAGTTCCATAAAACACTACTTGTTATTGGGATTTAGAATGGTTTGTATGGACACATGACTTTCTTCATGTGGTATAATAAAGTTGACTGATATTGAACTGCTATAATCACTGTAGATTTATACTCTACCTACCTGGTGGACTGATGCTTTGAACCTGGAGATCTGAGGAGAAAGAGAGAGACAGAGGAGAAAGAGAGAGAAAGAGGAGAAAGAGAGAAACAAAGGAGAAAGGGAGGTATCAGAGGAAGAGAGAGACAGAGGTTAAATGAACGTCAACAGGACATTTCATGATGTGATGGGGAAGACAGGCTTATCATTGGTATGGTGCAACACCTATGTGTAAACACATTCCCCCTCTCTCTTCTACCCTTCCCTCCCTCCTACCCTCCTCTCCCCTACCCACCTTTCTCCTTCTCAAATCTCTCTCCCCTTCCCTCCTCTCTCCTCTACCTTCCTCTCTGTCCCCAACCCTCTATCCCCAACCCTCCAATCTCCTCTCTCCTCTACAATTCTCTCTCCTGACCTCCTCGCCCCTACCCTCCTTTCTCCTTCACAAATCGCTCTCTTCCCTACCCTTCACTATCCTCTTCCATCCTCTCTCCTCCTCTACCCTCCTCTCTCCTCCACCCTCCTCTCTCCTCCACCCTTCTCTCTCCTCTACCCTCCTCTCTCCTCCACCCTCCTCTCTCCTCCACCCTTCTCTCTCCTCTACCCTCCACCCTCCCCTCCCCTCCTCTCTCCTCCACCCTTCTCTCTCCTCTACCCTCCACCCTCCTCTACACTCCTCTCTCCTCCACCCTTCTCTCTCATCTACCCTCCACCCTCCCCTACCCTCCTCTCTCCTCCAACCTTCTCTCTCCTCCACCCTTCTCTCTCCTCTACCCCCACCCTCCCCTACCCTCCTCTCTCCTCTACCCTCCACTCTCCCCTACTCTCCTCACTCTCCTCCCCTTCTCTCACCCCTACTGTCTGTGCCCTATATTCCTCTCTCCTCTACCTCTTTTTCTAAAACTCTTCTGCTCTCTCCCCGACCCTCCTCTCTCCTCCACATATATCTCACGCTTACCCTCATCTCTCATCTACCCTACTATTTCCAATACTCTTCTCTCTCCCCTACCAACTTCTCTCCTATAGCCTTCTCTCTCCCTACCCTCCTCTCTCCTCTAGCCTCCTCTCTCCTCAAACATTTTCTCTCTCTCCTATCTTGCTCTATGCACTCCACTCCCAACTCCCCTCCCATTCTCTCTCCCCTCCCCTCCCCCCCTCACCTCCCATTCTCTCTCCCCTACCCTCATCTCTCTCTCCTCCTCCTCAAATCTCTCTCCCCACCCCTCCTCTCTATTCCATCTCTCTCTCATTCTCTCTCACTTCCTGACATATAGTGTTGGACCTGTTGATCTTGACTCAGCTCATAGACCTCTATCATCTACACCCCTCCCTTCTCCTACTCTAACATAACACCAATATAATATATAATTCATAATATATACTCTCATTCATTTACATAGAGACAGATACAATCAATAATTAACACACTGAATATACAACAGTCAGATGCAGGACACCATCACAACTTAACTGACATTAGTGCCTGTCCCCAGATGGACAGTTAGCCTACAGTAAAGTACATTTACAGGTGATCACATCGTTGTCCTGCTTTGAGACACATGTTTACTGTCTGCTTCCAGTTGCATGTTATTTTACTAACCCTGCAAACGGTAAGATATCTTACAATATTAAATCACATCTCAGTAACTGTCACAAGTGTATAGCAGTATAAGAGCATCTTACCTGTGCTCCACAACAGGGTCATCAGTACCACTGCAGGTATCATGTCTGTCTCTAACTGGGGCTCCACTGACATACACAAGTCACTGTCATGTAGAGAAGACTGAAGACTGGAACGTGCTGCTCGGCTATATGACTTCTATGTCATTCGTTCGTTGGGTCTTTGATGTGAGATAAACTTCTTAGCAACTTATCTTGGATCAGTGGTTGAACACACTACAGCAAACTGATATGTTAAAAAAAACTCCACAGGAAACTGCTGACAGAGCAGCAACATTTCACATAGTGTGTCCTATAATATCACCTCTAATTTTCTACTGATTGAGTTCACCTCTTATAGAATATTGACTTAACATTCCAGCACCTAAATAGAAACAGTACCAGCACCCAAAATGAGTACGGATGAGGTCTCATGTTAGTGCAGGAGAAGAGGGGATGTGGTGTAGAAGCTAGAGGTCTGTTAACCAAGTCAACTCAACAGGCCTGATGCTATATGTCAGGGTCAGGCTGGGCTGGGCCAAGAGAGGAACAGGTTACTGGTTATGATGGCATCACTGGTGAGAAGACAGTGATAAACATATATTCTCTCTCTCCCCCTCCTCCCTCTACCCTACTTCCCTTCCCCTCCTCTCTCTCTCTCCCCCTCCTCCCTCTACCCTACCCCCCCCCCCCTCCTCTCTCTCTCTCCCCCTCCTCCCTCTCTACCCTACTTCCCTTCCTCTCTCTCTCTCCCCCCTCCTCCCTCTCTACCCTACTTCCCTCCCCATCCTCTCTCTCTCCCCCTCCTCCCTCTACCCTACTTCCCTTCCCCTCCTCTCTCTCTCTCCCCCTCCTCCCTCTCTACCCTACTTCCCTCCCCCTCCTCTCTCTCTCTCCCCCTCCTCCCTCTACCCTACTTCCCTTCCCCTCCTCTCTCTCTCTCTCCCCCTCCTCCCTCTCTACCCTACTTCCCTCCCCATCCTCTCTCTCTCTCCCCCTCCTCCCTCTACCCTACTTCCCTTCCCCTCCTCTCTCTCTCTCTCCCCCTCCTCCCTCTACCCTACTTCCCTCCCCATCCTCTCTCTCTCTCCCCCTCCTCCCTCTACCCTACTTCCCTTCCCCTCCTCTCTCTCTCTCTCCCCCTCCTCCCTCTACCCTACTTCCCTCCCCATCCTCTCTCTCTCTCTCCCCCTCCTCCCTCTCTACCCTACTTCCCTTCCCCTCCTCTCTCTCTCTCTCCCCCTCCTCCCTCTCTACCCTACTTCCCTTCCCCGTTTGGATCTCGTTAGTGAGTGTTGCAACCAAGTACAGACAATTTTTACACGTTACACTCTTCAGCACTCGACGGTCCTGTTCTGTGAACTTGTGTGGCCCACTACTTCTTGGCTGAGCCGTTGTTGGTCCCAGATGTTTCCACTTCACAATAACAGCACTTACAGTCGACAAGGCAGCTCCAGCAGGGCAGGAATTTGACAAACTGACTTGTTGGAAAGGTGCCATCTTATGACGGTGCCACATTGAAAGTTACTGAAAGGTCTTCAGTAAGGCCATTCTACTGTCAATGTTTGTCTATGGAGATTGCATGGCTGTGTGCTTAATTTTAAACACCAGTCAGCAACTGGTGTGGCTGAAATGGCCCAATCTACTAATTTGAAGGGGTGTCCACATACTATTGAATATATAGTGTATTCCCCCAGCTGTCTGGTCCAGGAGAATATCACCTGTGATGCTGTCTGGTCCAGGAGAATATCACCTGTGATGCTGTCTGGTCCAGGAGAATATCACCTGTGATGCTGTCTGGTCCAGGAGAATATCACCTCTCACAATATTGGGGCAGCAGGGTAGCCTAGTGGTTAGAATGTTATGTAAGGATCAGACTGTATAGGCTATATTACATGTATTTAGTGTATTATTGGGGCAGCAGTGGTTAGAATGGTTAGAATGTATGTAAGGATCAGACTGTATAGGCTATATTACATGTATTTAGTGTATTAGTGGGGCAGCAGGGTAGTGGTTAGAATGTTATGTAAGGATCAGACTGTATAAAAGCCAAGTACTAAGAATGAAGAGTCAGTTCTTCCATGGAATTGTTCGGCTTTGTTACTGTTTGTAATAAAGTCTAGTTGAATTCACAGGTTCTGGTTTTGGTGAAATAGTTGATTCAATATTTTCCACAACAAAAAATTAAGTTGTTTTCAAGTCATTATTAACAACAACCTGAAAATAAATATTTAAAACCTTCAACTAAAACCAAACGTATTTTGGACGTTGGGTATAGTCTTCTTTTCAATGACATTTTGCTAGGTGGTACAGCCCAATGTCAAAACACAGTTTTAATGGGTCCAAATGAATAACCAATATGCAGAAACCATTTGTGATATTGAAAACCTAAACATAAAATGTACTATCTGCACAAACATCTGCAACAACAACCAGATTACTTGTATTTTTTTAAACAAGCACCTTTTAAAATGCACGAGCACCAGAAACACTGTTGTTTTGACAAGAAGCAATGAATCACTGATATCAATTAGGGGGGAAATCAGGTTGTTGGTGCTGTTGAAACTAACACAACTAAAAAAACACATGGAAATAGGAGATATATTTTACCTCCCTGGTTAGAGGACAACCTGCAGAAGACAGTCAGCTACATTTTGGAGAGATGCATTTAAATGTAGAGGTCGTTAAACAAAGGAACGCAACACTTATTTTTCATCACTCATCGATATCATGTTGAAATCATTTGTGTGAAAGGGGAGATGAGTTTGTCCTGTTAAAACTAACAGCTCAAAAACCCCATGGAATCTGGGAATAATGTGTACATCAATGGTTAGAGGACAACTTGTAGAAAACATCTAGCTACATTTTGATTCAAGTGGGTCACCAATGCTGTAAGTGTAACACAGCTCTTTTTGTGTGAGTCACTTTCTGTTATATCATATAAATAGCACTCTTTCAATTCAGAGCCTGGATTTTCCCCCTGAGGCTAATATCCATATCATGCAGAAATCAATTGAACAGGGGGCAAACGTTTAATGTTTTACATTGTGACATCATTAAAATACTGCTACTACAATGTTTAAACATTCTACATTGTGACATTAAAATACTCCTACTACAATGTTAAAACATTCTACATTGTGACATTAAAATACTCCTACTACAATGTTAAAACATTCTACATTGTGACATCATTAAAATACTCCTACTACAATGTTTAAACATTCTACATTGTGACATTAAAATACTCCTACTACAATGTTAAAACATTCTACATTGTGACATCATTAAAATACTCCTACTACAATGTTTAAACATTCTACATTGTGACATTAAAATACTCCTACTACAATGTTAAAACATTCTACATTGTGACATCATTAAAATACTCCTACTACAATGTTTAAACATTCTACATTGTGACATTAAAATACTCCTACTACAATGTTAAAAGATTCTACATTGTGACATCATTAAAATACTCCCACTACAATATTAAAACATTCTACATTGTGACATCATTAAAATACTGCTACTACAATGTTTAAACATTCTACATTGTGACATTAATTCATTGATATCATGAAACAACTACTTCATGTATGTATTTTCTGATGTTTGATCAGAGATCATTTATCAGAGTATCTCTTCCCACATTGTTCACAGCTATAAGATTTCTCTCCTGTGTGTGTGTTCTCTGGTGTACAATCAGATGGCTGGATGAAGTAAAATTCTTCCCACATTGTTCACAACTATAAGATTTCTCTCCTGTGTGTGTGTTCTCTGGTGTACAATCAGATGGCTGGATGTAGTAAAATTCTTCCCACATTGTTCACAACTATAAGGATTCTCTCCTGTGTGTGATCTCTGGTGTGATACAAGGTTGCTTGACTGAGTAAAACTCTTCCCACATTGATAACAGCTGTAAGGTTTCTCTCCTGTGTGTTTTCTCTGGTGAGATAACAGGCTGCTTGACTGAGTAAAACTCTTCCCACATTGATCACAGCTACAAGGTTTCCCTCCTGTGTGTGTTCTCTGGTGTGCAATCCTATGGCTAGATGTAGTAAAACTCTTCCCACATTGACCACAGCTATAAGATTTCTCTCCGGTGTGAATTCTCATTTGTACTTTTAGTGAATTTGATCTTAAGTAACTCTTCCCACAGTTAGAGCAGCAGTGAGATTTCTTCCCTGTTGGTCTCCACGGGTGTTTCTTGAGGTGTTCTGATCGGGAGGGACTCTTCTCTGCCTCGTCAGCTTCATGATGTTGTTGAGGCTCCCCAGAGGATCCACGATAGTCACGTCTCTCTCCTGTGTGAACAACAAGTCAGACAGATGGTTAAAGGCCCACAACAGCAGAAATCCACTGTAAAAGGTGATGCCAACAGCGTAGCCATGATGTTGTACAACAATTGACGTCTGTAATGAATGTTAAAATTATTTGACAATTGTCTTGAGACAGTCAAGTGAGCAACAATAGTCATATTTAGTCTTGTTTTCACATTAGTAGTAACATCGATGATTGTCGTCTAGAAATAAGTTATTACAGTTGCTGAACCCCTAAGTAGTGTGCCAGACAACCTTTGGTCACCAATATAGGCCCCTTTCTGTGTTTGCTAAAATAGGCGCACGAGGGCAATTAATTGAATGTGAGAGTGGTGACATTTATCCAGCCCCCATCCCTCAGCTGTTTACCAAACCAAGTCTCAGGGCAGGCATTTTGTTGCTGTTTAAATACTAGGTTGTCCCTTTAAAAAAGCCAAATCAATCGATCAACCAATCTGCAGTTCAAACAATAACAAAGATGTCATTCCACCACTGTTTTGGTGATAAGATGATGGATGGGTCTGGAGAAATGTAACTACTCTCAAATTCATAGACAGACCTAAGGATGCAGGGACTGACCATCCATGAAATCAACATGATAGTTTTAACCATGTTGAGGCTAAACAGTGTTGATTTACATTGTTTCTAAACATTGGAGTAAAAAAAATCTTATTTGGGGTTCTGATGGGGTACAACAGTTGAACTAAGCTCATGAGGTATGTGTTATATTCTTCAAGAATCAATGGCTATAAATAATATAAATGTAGCAATTACACATTTCCCCTTTAACACCACACATCAGTTCAACAACTGCAGAGTTTGTGCCTCTGTTTTTAAGACAGTACTTACTAGTGTTAATCACGGCCCAGTTTCTCAAAACCATCTTACGGCTGAGTTCACCCTTTAGAACCATAGGATGCCTTAAGATGCGTTTGGGAAACCGGGCCCAGATGTCCAGTGTCCTCTTCTTCCTCCTCCTCCTTTACCGATGTGACAGTCATCTCCGCCTCCTCCTCTTTCAATCTGAACGAGTCTTCCTTTTCTTCCACTGAAACGTCTTTCTCTTCTTCTTTCACGGTAACAGCTTCACCCTCTACTTGTTTTTGTATTGAAACATCCTTCTCTTCCTCCTCCTCTTTCGGGAGAACTTCTTTCTCCGTCCAGAAGACCTCCTCTTCTTTAGCAGGAGGAGAGCAGCTTAGTGAACTCATGGTCGGGGATGTTCGTTAGCTAGCATTAGCAACTGGCCTAGTTCTAAGCTAATTTAGCAAACCAGCTAGCTGACAAACAACGTAATTATATAATTAAATGGGCCAACACGTACATACGACAGAAGTGTGTTTAATACACAGCGACTAATATACACCAAAACAGTGTAAAGAAAGTGAATGTTGTAGCTGTGTTTGCTATTAAGCTACCGAGGTGTCAAACTGTTGTTTTTGAAGCAGCGTCCCGTCCACTAGATTATACGTCACACTGGCAGCATCGCCTGAACCTAAAAGACGCACATCGCCATCTGCTGACTGGAGTGGCAAACGCAGTTGAGGAACCAAAAGTTTATTTTTAATTTATTTCAGTTGATTATCATAATTATGATCCATCCCACCAGAGGGTGGAGGGGCACCTGTATCAGTGGTTTTGACCAGATAGACACCTGCAGACATACAGTATAGTGCCTCCCATGTTCTCTCCTAAGATTGGACTTTCTATACCACGTATCACCTGACTGTGTACAAAACTGCCAATGATAGAAACCTCTTCCAGTGGTATACAGTGTATTCATTAAGTATTCAGACCCCTTCACTTATTCCACATTTAGTTACGTTACAGCCTCATTATAAAATTGAATATGTTTTTCCCCTCATCAATCTACACACAAAACCCCATAATAACAAACCAAAAACAGATTTGAATTTTTTGCAAATGTATTTACTTAAGTATTCAGACCCTTTGCTATGAGACTCGAAAATGAGCTCAGACATCCTTCTTCCATTGATCATCCTTGAGATGTTTCTACAACTTGATTGGAGTCCACCTGTGGTAAATTCAATAAATTAGACATGGTTTGGAAAGGCACACACCTGTCTATATAAGGTCCCACAGTTTACAGTGCATGTCAGAGCAAAAACCAAGCCATGAGGTCAAAGGAATTGTCGGTACAGTTCTGAGACAGGATTGTGTCGAGGCACAGATCTGTGGAAAGGTACCAAAAATGTCTGTAGCAAACGGTCCCCATGAACACAATGGCCACCATCATTCTTAAATGGAAGAAGTTTGGAACCACCAATACTCTTTCTAGAGCAGGCTGCCCGGCCAAACTGAGAAATCGGGGGAGAAGGGCCTTGATCAAGGAGGTAAACAAGAACCCGATGTTCACTCTGACAAAGCTCCAGATTTCTTGGACAATTCTGTGAAATGTGTTGGCTCGAGATGACTTGCAGGAGCTTGCAGGGATTTGTAGTCTTGCATGTTGTCTACTTTGATGCTAATTAGCATATTTGAATCCGAGAGTAGAGAGAGACAAATATATTGATAAAAGTATTTGTATTTATTACGGATCCCCATTAGTTCCTGCCAAGGCAGCAGCTACTCTTCCTGGGGTTTAATATGGAAACCCATTAGTTCCTGCCAAGGCAGCAGTTACTCTTCCTGGGGTTTAATATGGATCCCCATTAGTTCCTGACAAGGCAGCAGCTACTCTTCCTGGGGTTTATTATGGATCCCCAGCAGTGGTATGTCTTCTCCTCCTGTGTATTTGTATGTATTCTTTCATGCTCTTTCAGGTACCTTAACCGGGTAAATCTCTCTCCACACTGGGAGCAGCGGTACATCTTCTTACCTGTGTGTGTCCTCTCATGCTTGTTCAGGTTTCCTACCTGGCCAAAACTCTTTCCACAATGGGAACATTGGAAAAGCTTTTCCCCTGTGTGTCCCCTCTCATGCGTTTGCAGGCTCCCTAACTGGGTAAACGACATTCCACATTGGGAACAGTGGTAAGGCTTCTCTCCAGTGTGTATTCTCTTATGTGTTCTCAAGCTCCCTAACTGAGTAAAACTCTTCCCACACTGGGAGCAGTGATGTCGTCCTGCTGGTTTGGACGTCTCGGGGTCTGGTTTCCCTGAAGGACTCTTCCCGCTGTCAGAAGGAGAGTCTGGTCTCTCTCCTGTCAAAGACAAACAGATGATTTAATTAAACAGACCTGAATGAAACCTCCACATGACCAAACTTCCTCTGGCGTTTAATCTAGACGAGATCCCTCAATCACCTGAAGTCACTTTTCACAAGTGTTATTAAAGCCACTACAAAATGCAGGTCTCTGTGTGGTTCTTAGTCAGAGAGGCCTATAGAATGGTCTAGAATATCATTGTATGTTGTAGCGTTTACACCAGTCCAGCCAACGCTTGACACTCCAGCAATGATAAAGTAAATTAATTAAATGATAAATTAAATAAACGATTTGGTATCATTTTTATTATGGAAGATTGAATAAGTGTGCTTCAAACGGTTTGCTTGGAATGATTTGTAGCCATCGTCTGGACGACCTGTGCATGAGAGTCCATTCAACTCAGTTTCCTACCTGAAAAAACGCCATTCCATAAAGTGTATTCGCGCACGCAAATTCAGGAAGAAACCGACGAGCAGATGGCCTGACCGCGTTTTGCGACTGTCGGCTCACTTGACCGCAGTCAACGGTGGGCTGGAAATCGCCTCCAGTTTAGTACAGTGGAACTGCAGTATTGAATGAAGGCAAGTCCATTCCGTGAGACATTTAAGTTGTGATTTTGGGTGCAAATCCATTGTTAACGTTATGTTGTTGGCCAGCTTCTTGATGGTATTCACATCTTACAGTGTAGCTTTATCAATTCCTACATTAAAAAACGGCATTTAAGATCAGAACTAGAGTAGAATGCCGCTTTAAAACCACGTATCAGTTCAACAACTATTTTCAAGACAGGACTTACTGGTGTTACTCAGATCTTCTGTCTCCTTCTCTTCTTCCCTCTCCTCCTCCTTCAATATGACAGTTATCTCTCCTTCATTCACTCCAAAAAAAGTCTAATCGTTTTCTTCCTCTTCTTTCTGTGTAACAGCCTCACCCTCGACTTCTTCGTTCACTGTGACATCCTCCTCTTCATTCTCCTCTTTCACGACAACGTTCAGCCAAATACCTTCTTTCTCCTTCCAGCAGACCTCTTTTTTAGCAGGAGGGCAGCAGCTTGCTGAGCTCATGGTCGGGGATGTTAGCCAGCTAACCTAGCTAGTTAGCGACTAGACTAGTGATAGGCTCATTTATCAAGCCAGCTACCGTTACCTGACGAAACGGAAATATGACATGAAATGGGGAAACTAGTTAAAAGACAGAATTATGTTCCAAATACAGAAGTAAATATAGACCGAAGCAGTCTGAACAGCTTGAACGTTTCCGCTAGGAAGCTACCGAGGTGGCTGACGAGATGTTGTTGAAGAAGCGTCCCGTCCACTACATTATACGTCACTCTGATAGCATCGCCTAAAAAACGCATATCGCCATCTGTTGACTGGAGTGGTTAACGCAGATAAATGTTTATTTTTATTTCCAGACAAACAGTGCATTTTTACATTTATTTCATTAAATAATTATATAATAGTCAGAAAACTGCAGATTTGTAATAAGTATGAATTTAAAACCTACTTCCACATTCTACCAACACAACAGATGTTTCTACTACAGGGAATATTAACCAATGAGGTGGGTCTTTCCACATTCTACCAACCCAACAGATGTTACTACAATGAATATTAACCAATGAGGAGGGACTTTCCACATTCTACCAACACAACAGATGTTTATACAATGAAAACTTTCAGGTTAATTGAAGTTAAATTCCCAAAAAGCCTAAACAGGTTTGGTCATTGATCACTGGATTGATCACTGGAGTCAGATGTGAAGGAGGAGGTTGATCATCAGGAGTCAGATGTGAAGGAGGAGGTTGATCATCAGGAGTCAGATGTGAAGGAGGAGGTTGATCATCAGGAGTCAGATGTGAAGGAGGAGGTTGATCATCAGGAGTCAGATGTGAAGGAGGAGGTTGATCATCAGGATGTGAAGGAGGAGGTTGATCATCAGGAGTCAGATGTGAAGGAGGAGGTTGATCATCAGGAGTCAGATGTGGCCATCAACCTCCTCCTTCACATCAGTGAATTGTACTTTTTGGAGAAATGTCCTCTGGTCTGATGAAACAAATATAGAACTGTTGGGCCATAATGACCATCGTTATGTTTGGAAGAAAAAGGGAGAGGCTTGCAAGCCAAAGAACCCCATCCCAACTGTGAAGCACGGCGGTGGCAGTATCATGTTTGTGGGGGTGTTTTGTTTGTGGGGGTGTTTTGCTGCAGGAGAGACGAGTGAACTTCACAAATTAGATGGCATCATGAGGTGGGGAAATTATGTGGATATATTGAAGCAACATCTCAAGACATGAGTTAAAGCTTGGTCGCAAATGGGTCTTCCAAATGGACAATGACCCCAAGCATGCTTCCAAAGTTGTGGCAAAATGGCTTAAGGACAACAAAGTCAATGTATTGGAGTGGCCATCACAAAGCCATGACCTCAATCGTATAGAAAATGTGTGGGCAGAACTGAGAAGGCGTGTGCGAGCAAGGAGGCCTACAAACCTGACTCAGTTACACCAGCTCTGTCAGGAGGAATGGGCCAAAATGCACCCAACTTATTGTGGGAAGCTTGTGGAAGGCTGCCCGAAACGTTTGACCCAAGTTAAACAATTTAAAGGCAATGCTACCAAATACTAATTGAGTGTATGTAAACTTCTGACCCACTGGGAATTTGATGAAATTAAAGCTGAAATAAATAATTCTTTCTACCATTATTTTGACATTTCACATTCTTAAAATAAAGTGGTGATCCTAACTGACATAGACAGGGAATTTTTACTAGGATTAAATGTCAGGAATTGTGATGAGATTAAATGTATTTGGCTAAGGTGTATGTAAACTTTCGACTTCAACTGTAGGTACGTTGTGGGACTGATGTGTGTGGTGATGTGTGTGGTGTTAAAGGGGAAATCTGAAATTTGTTTCTAAACATTGGAGTAAAAAAATAATGCCAGCTTTGTAATTGTTTCAACTGCAGATTGGTTGTTTGATTGTTGTGTGGCTTTTTTAAAAGGGCAACCTGGTTTTAAACAGAAACAAAATGGCAGCCCAGAGACCTGAGCTGTGTTGGAATACTAATACTAACTGTACTATTTGTGACTATTTGTAGTTTGCTTATAGGTCGTGGTATGATATAATTGGTTTAGCCAAAAGTTCCCTGGTATGCAAGCTTTTCTAAACTTTTATTCACTTTTATGGGGTATTGTGATGTCATTATGGGGTATTGTTGAAGATAGATAATTTAAAAAAAATGTCATCCATTTTAGAATAGTAGCCAAAGAACATTTTACTGGTTGAAGTTGTTTTTAAATATAAAGTAGTACATTTTTGACAAAAACATAAACATTATATTAATCAGGACATTCAAATGAACCTTACAATTATAATCCAAAGTTGTGTGAAATGCATTCATAAGCAACCTGGAAATGGAGGCTATATCTGCTGTCAGCCTATGAGAACTCCCCTGAGTTTTCCCCCACGGTGGTGAACTAGTGAATAGACACAGAGATTAATGTGAGTTTCCTTGAGTAGCATCCTGATCTTACACTGATAATGTGTTGTCATATTCAGAATACATTGTGGAAAAACTACAATCTCTGCTCACCTTTTTGCTCCAGGCAGATATACAACATCCATAACTTGTGGTTTCTGCATTAGAAGGGAGGGGTTTCTGCATTAGAAGGGAGGGGTTTCTGCATTAGAAGGGAGGGGTTTCTGCATTAGAAGGGAGGGGTTTCTGCAACCAAATTGCATGTGTGCATCGCCCTTGTTGCAATTTTAGCAAACACAGAAAAGGGTCTATATAGAAGACCAAAAGTCATCTGGCACACTGCTTAGGATGTCAACAACTTTTACTTTTTTCTAGCCTAAAATCTTCAATGTTCCTACTAATGTGAAAACAAGACTAAATATGACTATTGTTGCTCACTTGACTGTCTTAAAACAATTTTCAAGTAATTTTAACATTCATTACAGACGTCAATTGTTGTACAACATCATGGCTACGCTGTTGGCATCACCTTTTACAGTGGATTTCTGTTGTTGTGGGCCTTTAACCATCTGTCTGACTTGTTCTTTACACAGGAGAGAGACGTGACTATCGTGGATCCTCTGGGGAGCCTCAACATCATGATGCTAACAAGGCAGAGAAGAGTCTCTCCAGTTGATATCACCTCAAGAAACACCAGCAGAGACCCACAGGGAAATAATCTCACTGCTTCTCTGACTGTGGGTAAGGTTGCAAATCTTCATCAGAACTTAAAATACACCAGCGAGTACACACAGGAGAGAAATCTCACCACTGTTTTGATTGTGGGAAGAGTTACTTAAGATCAGAATCACTAAAAGTACACATGAGAATTCACACAGGAGAGAAATCTTATAGCTGTGATCAATGCGGGAATAGTTTTACTCACTCAAGCTGTCTGACAGTACATCTGAGAGCACACAAGGAAGAGAAACCTTACCACTGCGGAAAGAGTTTTGTTAGTTCAACAGATTTAAAATCACACCAGAAAATACACACAGTAGAGAAACCTTATAACTGTACTCAATGTGGGAAGAGTTTTGTTACATTTAGCCATCTGACTATACACCAGAGAACACACACAGGAGAGAAATCTCATAGCTGTGATCAATGTCACAAGAGATACTCTGATAAAAGATCTCTGATCAAACATCAGAAAATACATACATGAAGTAGTTGTTTCATGATATCAATGAAATGTCACAATGTAGAATGTTTTAACAATGTAGTGGGAGTATTTTAATGATGTCACAATGTAGAATGTTTTAACATTGTAGTAGGAGTATTTTAATGATGTCACAATGTAGAATGTTTTAACATTGTAGTAGGAGTATTTTAATGATGTCACAATGTAGAATGTTTAAACATTGTAGTAGGAGTATTTTAATGATGTCACAATGTAGAATGTTTTAACATTGTAGTAGGAGTTTTTTAATGATGTCACAATGTATGTTTTAACATTGTATTTTAATGATGTCACAATGTTTTTAACATTGTAGTAGGAATACAAAGGATTTGAATTTGTTAAAAGTCCATATTGATACAGAAACACTAAACCATGATTTAGATGTATTAAGAACAAGTTGATTGACAAAGTCATGAGAAATTGGAAGAATTGAATAGATCACATTTTGGCTTTGATAAAAGATATGCCTCAGGGGTCAAAATGATCCATGTCAGAACTATGGTTCAATGTAAATATGTAGTGGATCTAAAGTTTGTTTTAAATTATCACTCATTATAAACAAACCAATCAACACATGCTTCTCTTTGAATGACTAATATAATATTACACTGTTGTGAAATAAATTAAAATACACTTTTGGTTCCTCAACTGTGTTGCCCCTCCAGTCAGCAGAAGACGATGTGCGTCTTTTTATATTTTATTTTATTTATATATTTTTTTAAATTCAAAATACAGATCTACAATTTACATTGTTACGTCATACAAACGCAGGTATTAACAAGAAAATACTAAAACATACAAAAAATTAGCTTTTCTATTGTAATAGTAATCACTCTGAAGAAATCTATAATGATTCAGGAAGATGTTAATCTTGTTGTTATTCACTAGGGTTAATGTTGTTATTCACTAGGGTTAATGTTGTTATTCACTAGGGTTAATGTTGTTATTCACTAGGGTTAATGTTGTTATTCACTAGGGTTAATGTTGTTATTCACTAGGGTTAATGTTGTTATTCACTAGGGTTAATGTTGTTATTCACTAGGGTTAATGTTGTTATTCACTAGGGTTAATGTTGTTATTCACTAGGGTTAATGTTGTTATTCACTAGGGTTAATGTTGTTATTCACTAGGTTAATGTTGTTATTCACTAGGGTTAATGTTGTTATTCACTAGGGTTAATGTTGTTATTCACTAGGGTTAATGTTGTTATTCACTAGGGTTAATGTTGTTATTCACTAGGGTTAATGTTGTTATTCACTAGGGTTAATGTTGTTATTCACTAGGGTTAATGTTGTTATTCACTAGGGTTAATGTTGTTATTCACTAGGGTTAGTGTTGTTATTCACTAGGGTTAATGTTGTTATTCACTAGGGTTAATGTTGTTATTCACTAGGGTTAATGTTGTTATTCACTAGGGTTAATGTTGTTATTCACTAGGGTTAATGTTGTTATTCACTAGGGTTAATGTTGTTATTCACTAGGGTTAATGTTGTTATTCACTTAATGTTGTTATTCACTAGGGTTAATGTTGTTATTCACTAGGTTAATGTTGTTATTCACTAGGGTTAATGTTGTTATTCACTAGGGTTAATGTTGTTATTCACTAGGGTTAATGTTGTTATTCACTAGGGTTAATGTTGTTATTCACTAGGGTTAATGTTGTTATTCACTAGGGTTAATGTTGTTATTCACTAGGGTTAATGTTGTTATTCACTAGGGTTAATGTTTTTAAAAAATCGTTAAATTCAATCAGAAAAAAATGTAATTTTGGTATAGAATTTTGGAATATTTGTTTGTGTATAAAGTATTTGGCAACAAGAATAAAAAATGCACAATCATTTCAGTGGTTTTTGTTATCATTGCAATAGTATCATATTATATCCTTCATGTAAAACATGGGCAGTGTTCATAATGGTAAATAAGTATCTTGCAAGGTTTCCCCAAAATTATGACACAAATTTACATTAAAGAACAAGTGGGACAGATTCTCACCTTTTTCACAGAAAACACAGATATCATCAACAGCCACATGTGGACATCATAGAATTACATGGATATATCTGATGTAACATGTTAAAGTGCTCTTCCTTAACGTTGTTTGTTATACAGTATTTGTGAGGCCTGAACCAGGCATGTTTCCAGACAAGGTCAGGAATAATAAGCAGGTTCCACAAACACTTTCCTCTCGGTGGAAGTTGCTTTTGTGAACGGAGAATTGGTCTTATATATTTATTACAACAAGATCTCTCAAGTAAACCCACGCCTTCCAATCTGAGTTCTGGATCAACTTTGTGATCACTACCAAAGATAAGATGAGTTTTCATTAGTGTAGTTAGACCCCTGGGAACGGCTCTGACCACAGAAATAAACTCTCTGAAAGGTATTGGAAACCCTTTCAATGTTAGAAATTGTTCATATGTGAGAATATAACCTCTGTTGTCAAAAACATCAAGAACAAAGTCGTTATTCCTCTCATGCCAGCTGGGGTAGAACAAGGACTTATTCCTTACAGTCATGTCTGAATTATTCCACAAAAGATCTTTATGTGGGGAAAAAATGTGCAGGAAACATATTTTTCAGGCCATTAAAGCTTGTTGGTGAAACCTAGCCAATTTATTTAATACTATTATCCTACTGAACAGTACAGCTTGGGTTGGTCTACTATTATCCTACTGAACAGTACAGCTTGGGTTGGTCTACTATTATCCTACTGAACAGTACAGCTTGGGTTGGTCTACTATTATCCTACTGAACAGTACAGCTTGGGTTGGTCTACTATTATCCTACTGAACAGTACAGCTTGGGTTGGTCTACTATTATCCTACTGAACAGTACAGCTTGGGTTGGTCTACTATTATCCTACTGAACAGTACAGCTTGGGTTGGTCTACTATTATCCTACTGAATAGTACAGCTTGGGTTGGTCTACTATTATCCTACTGAACAGTACAGCTTGGGTTGGTCTACTATTATCCTACTGAACAGTACAGCTTGGGTTGGTCTACTATTATCCTACTGAACAGTACAGCTTGGGTTGGTCTACTATTATCCTACTGAACACTGTTACAGCTTGGGTTGGTCTACTATTATCCTACTGAACAGTACAGCTTGGGTTGGTCTACTATTATCCTACTGAACAGTACAGCTTGGGTTGGTCTACTATTATCCTACTGAACAGTACAGCTTGGGTTGGTCTAATATTATCCTACTGAACAGTACAGCTTGGGTTGGTCTACTATTATCCTACTGAACAGTACAGCTTGGGTTGGTCTACTATTATCCTACTGAACAGTACAGCTTGGGTTGGTCTACTATTATCCTACTGAACAGTACAGCTTGGGTTGGTCTACTATTATCCTACTGAACATTACAGCTTGTGTTGGTCTGACTGTGAAAGACCAATATGGGGATTTATAGTTTTAGGTCATTCAGTGTATGCCACCGTTTCTCATATAATCTTTCACACAGGGTGCCTTTCCTTCTCTGGGCCGTTTGGAAAATGTTTTACTAAATTAGAGTACTGTATACCCACTTCTCCAGGCACCACTACACCACTGACCTACACAACAGCTTTCAACATACCAGTTCAAAAGAAATGCTGGTATAAATTATACAATATTAAAATATGTCAAATTATCAATTTATTTGTTTCAAAAGTTGTTGCAATGCTGTGAAAAACAGTTGTATTGAACTACAGTGCTAAAATAATCGATATTGTCAAATTTGAGCTTGTCCTTGCAAGGGGACTCTTATTTAGAGTAAAATATATATATATCTCTATATATTTTTATTTATTTATTTTTTCTATTTTTATTATGAATATTTTTATTTCGAAAAAAATAATATGCTTTTGTGCTGCCAACATATTATCCTGCTGCTCGCAGAACGGTCATATCGGCGTTGAACTTTGAATATTTGTACGGTGTGCTGCGAGGTACAAAATGCACAGAAATATAGAGAGAAGGATTATATTACGTTCTTTCCACCAGGGGGCGACAAACGACAGTTAATATTCCAGAATAGAGCACCACAGAATGTGTTGGCTCCCTTTGACAAGTGGTCAATTTGGAGATCCTCCGGCCTGGGCCAGGGTGCGTCCCAAAAGTATTTACTGATTCCTGAAGTGTACACTCATTCACTACTCCCCATAAAGTGTAAAAGCATTGGATTGGTGAAGGCGAAGGTTATGGCATGAGTTTCCATACTAATCTATTCTTGTCAAATCCTGTCCATGAAGGGAGGTGAACAAGCACACACTTTGGGAGGAAGGAGAGATTATTGGGCACAGACCAGGTATGCAGACGTTTCGTGATGTTTCCCCAGCCAGGTACCACTACAACACATACCAGTCAATCAATATATCATCAAATCCTTTATGATGAGCCAATTTTACTTCAGGCGTTTCAGTGGTGGTCTGGAACAAAATCCTGCAAAACCTGTATCTCTCCAGGGTTGGTGGGTGACTGTATCTCTCCAGGGTTGGTGGGTGACTGTATCTG
Source organism: Oncorhynchus masou masou (assembly GCF_036934945.1). NCBI lineage: Eukaryota > Metazoa > Chordata > Actinopteri > Salmoniformes > Salmonidae > Oncorhynchus > Oncorhynchus masou. Next base: position 155,664 of record NW_027003908.1, read on the forward strand.
TATCTCTCCAGGGTTGGTGGGTGACTGTATCTCTCCAGGGTTGGTGGGTGATCAGGGTTGGTGGGTGACTTCTGGACCTGACCAGACATGTAGTAGTGGTGGGTGAGGATAAATAACTACACACCAGTATAGTCTATGGAGGATAAATAACTCCAGGTACATGGTGGGTAAATAACTACACACCAGACAACAATACATCATAGTCTATGTGGAGGATAACTCCACCAAGACAACAGACATGTAGTCTATGGGAGGATAAATGGACAACAATACTCATAGTCTATTTACACACCAAGACAACATATCATAGTCTATGAGGATAAATAACTACACACCAGGACAGCAATACATCATAGTCTATGGAGGATAAATAACTACACACCAGGACAACAATACATCATAGTCTATGGAGGATAAATACACACCAGGACAACAATACATCATAGTCTATGTGGAGGATAAATAACTACACACCAAGACAACACATCATAGTCTATGTCTATGAGGATAAAATTACTACACACCAGGACAACAATACATCATAGTCTATGGAGGATAAATAACTACACACCAGGCCAACACCAAGATAAATAACTACACAATACATCATCATAGTCTATGTGAGGATAAATAACTACACACCAGGACAACAATACATCATAGTCTATGGAGGATAAATAACTACACACCAGGACAACAATACATCATAGTCTATGGAGGATAAATAACTACACACCAGGCCAACAATACACACACATCATAGTCTATGACAACACCAGGACAACAATACATCATAGTCTATGTAAATAACTACACACCAGGACAACAATACATCATAGTCTATGGAGGATAAATAACTACACACCAGGACAACAATACATCATAGTCTATGGAGGACAAAATCACACACCAGGACAACAATACATCATAGTCTATAGAGGATAAATAACTACACACCAGGACAACAATACATCATAGTCTATGGAGGATAAATAACTACACACCAGGCCAACAATACATCATAGTCTATGTGGAGGATAAATAATCACACACCAGGACAACAATACATCACACACCAGGACAACAATTCATCATAGTCTATGTGAGGATAAATAACTACACACCAAGACAACAATACATCATAGTCTATGAGGAGATAAATAACTACACACCAGGACAACAATACATCATAGTCTATGGAGGATAAATAACTACACACCAGGCCAACAATACATCATAGTCTATGGAGGATAAATAACTACACACCAGGACAACAATACATCATAGTCTATGGAGGATAAATAACTACACACCAGGACAACAATACATCATAGTCTATGTGGAGGACAACAATACCAGATATGTGGGAGGATAAATAACTACACACCAGGACAACAATACATCATAGTCTATGGGAGGATAAATAACTACACACCAGGACAACAATACATCATAGTCATAGTCTATAGAGGATAAATAACTACACACCAGGACAACAATACATCATAGTCTATAGGAGGATACATAACTACACACCAGGACAACAATACATCATAGTCTATGGAGGATAAATAACTACACACCAGGACACAATACAATACATCATAGTCTATAGAGGATAAATAACTACACACCAGGCCAACAATACATCATAGTCTATGGAGGATAAATAACTACACACCAGGACAAACAACACATCATAGTCTATGGAGGATAAATAACTACACACCAGGACAACAATACATCATAGTCTATAGAGGATAAATAACTACACACCAGGACAACAATACATCATAGTCTATAGAGGATAAATAACTACATTGATGTCTTCTCTTCTCTCTCTCTGTTTGTTTGTAGTTTCTCACTGTTTGAATTAGCAGGTGTTATTATTATCCCCTCATCTGTGTGTGAGAGACAGAAAGAGCGAGAGACACAGACAGAGACAGACAGATGAGACCCCTAAGCAAGCTGGACCTGGGGCTCTGTTCACATACACAAACAGACCCCACAGAGCCCCAGGACAGCAAACACATTAGACCCAATCATGAGAAAACAAAAAGATAATTGCTTGACACATTGGAATGAATTAACAAAAAACAGAGCAAACTAGAATGTTATTTGTCCCTGAACAGAGAGAACACAGTGGCAGAATACCTGACCACTGTGACTGACCCCAACTTAAAGAAAGCTTTGACTATGTACAGACTGAGTGAGCATAGCCTTTGTTATTGAGAAAGGCCACCGTAGCAGACCTCAAATCAAATAGGTACGTAGGCCCAAACGAATAATGGAAGTTTATAGAAATATGGATAAGAATAAGAAATGAAAGTAACAAGTAATTAAAGAGTAAAGTAATTAAAGAGCAACAGTAAAATAACAATAGCAGGACTATATACAGGTCAGTACCTGGCTCTCCAGAGAAGACAGGCTATGTGCCCACAGCCCACAAAATGAGGTGGAAACTGACATGCACTTCCTAACCTCCTGCCAAATGTATGACCAGTTAATTCATACTGTATGTTGTAGTCTGTCCAAGAGGGGAATCACACAGACTGATCTCAGTTAATTCATACTGTATGTTGTAGTCTGTCTAATAATTAAATCACACAAGACTGACAGCCTGTAATTTTATTAAAAGCATTCAGTTGATTACATGGCAGTTTAGAGAGCAACATCATAACAATAATCTACTTCATAATCAATATCATAACATTTATAATCAATAACATCATTATCTCTATACTACTAACAACATCACACTAATCTACATCATAATCAATAACATAACATTTATAATCAATAACATCATTATCTCTATACTACTAACAACATATCACTAATCTATATCATAATCAATAACATAACATTTATAATCAATAACA